>NC_051154.1:450007755-450067754 GCF_013339745.2 Dermacentor silvarum | reverse complement strand
AAGATTGAGTGAATAAATGTAGTTTAAATCTAAAATGAATTCCTACTATTGTGCTCGCTGCTCAAAGGAGAGCGCATCTCCTGATCCACTACTTGGGACGCGTTACGCCTGTCTTTTAGTGAAGAGTACGCAAGTGCTGTTCGGGCATTTACCTTAAAAACCATTTTCATCAGCCCATTTGGACAATTTGTTTATTACAAGCTGCACTTGTCGTTCGCAGATGGCAATATTGCATGACTTGAAGGCTATTTGCACATCGTCGACATAAACGGAATAAAACATTGCGCGTGGATGACTGTGTGCAGGGAATTCATTTTTCAATAAATAGTGGGCAACTAAGCACGCCTCCCTGCGGCACACCAGTTTCTTGTGTGAATGACTAGACAAAGCTCTGCCCATCCTACGCGAAATGTGCGATTAGTGAGGTAACTTTCGATTGTGTTAGCATTGCCACGAACACCCATCACCGAAAGATCTCGGAGAATTCCAAAGCGCCATGTGGTGTCGTAAGCTTTCTCTAGGTCTAGGAATACAGACAGACAGAACTGCTTATGTATGAAAGCATCTCTAATATATGTCTCAATGCGGACAAGGTGGTCTGTTGTAGACATACCTTCTCGAAACCACACTGGAAGGTGTCCAGTATTTTGTGTTTTCTAGGAAGCAATTAAGCGCCGGTATCATTTTTTATACAGCTTGCACAGGCAGCTTGTTAGAGCTATTGGCCTGTAGTGCTGGCTAAGGGCGGGTCTTTGCCTTCTTTAAGTACCGGGATAACTATGGCTTCTTTCCATGACGCCGGAATACAGCCAACCACCACATGGCATTAAAAAGAGACAAGAGTGTTTCAGTGTTTCGGGGTGTAAGTACTTAATCATTTCGTACATGATACGATCGCCACCTGACGCCGAGTTGTTGCAACAAGAGAGAGATGCTTTAAGTTCAGCTAAAGTAAATGGACAATTGTAGGCCTCACTCGATGAGCCATTGCGATTTAGGGGTCGCCATTCTTCGCGTTCTTTGAATCTCAGGAATGTTTCGGTATAGTGCGATGCACATGAGACATAATCAAGATGTTCGCCTAGACAATCCGCCTGTTCTTCCATGCTATCACCTTGTTTACTTACTAAGGGTAGGGGATGCGACTCCCGACCTATTAGGTTATTTACCCGATTCCAGACTTTTCTTTCATCGGTGTACGAATTTATGCTGGAGATATACCTATCCCAACTTTCCCTCTTTGCTTGTCGATGTGTTCTCCTGCCTTGTGATTTGATCTGTTTAACATGAATGAGGTTTTCAACGGTTGGGAGAATTGCGAAGCAGTCTGCAAGCTTTGTTTTCATCTTTACGCGCTTTCCGAGATTCGTCGTTCCACCATGGGATGCGACGCTAATTAGCTAGTCCGCTAGTTTGCTTAATACATTTAGCCGCAGCGCCAGTAATGAACTTGTTATGTATACAACAGCGTCTTCTACATTAAAAACAGCAATTTCTTCTCTGCCTAAAACGTAAGCTCTCGGAACATTTCCCAGTTAGCCGAGTCCATATTCCATCGAGGAAAATGTGGCAAGCATGTATCTTCTTTCGTTAAGTTTAGCATAATTGGGAAATGGTCGCTGCCAAAGGGGTTCCTGAGAACAGACCACTCCAGATACGCAATAGAGTACTCGAAACTATACTTAAGTCAATGGCTGAGTAAGTGTTATGTGTAACGCTGTAATAAGTTCAGTCTTTCTTGTTAAGTATAGATGCGCCTGAAGAAAGCAGAAAATTTTTATAAGGCGCTCTCGCGCATCTAAACGACAGTCGCCCCATAAGGGGCTATGAGCGTTCACATCACCAACAACTATGTATGGCGGAGGAAGTTCATCAATGAAGCTTTCAAACTGTGTCTTGGAAAGTTGATAACTAGGAGGGATGTAAATCGAACTAATTGTTACTAGCTTACCGAACAGTACTGCTCGGACAGCAACTGCCTCAAGGGAAGTTCGAAAGTTTAATTGCCGACAGGCAACACCTGTATCGACTATTATAGCGAACACCGCCGATGAGGCGGTAGCGTCGTCGCGGTCCTTGCGAAAAATGGCATATTGGCTTAAATAGTTCGTGTTTTCTGCTTTGAGATGCGTCTCCCTGGACACACAGCACCCTCGGACTATATTTAAGGAGCTCTTTGACATCATCAGTTATGAAGGAGACCCCTAACGTTCCATTGTAATATTTGCGCGTTCATATTGAAGAGGTGTTTGTGCTGTGTGTTCAGGCAATGCAAATCCGTTCACAGAGCCTTTGTCGGGCCCTGTGATGCGGGATTTTTCTTTTCTGGAGCGATCGCAAGAATCTCGCTGCTCCCTAGGCGCTGATGGCGCCGTCTGGCTGGTTGTTGTGTCCATCGCCTCTTGTAAGGCGCTGGACATGCGCTCTTGCAAGCGCTGTGTTGAACGTCGGGGCCTCGTCTCAAGAGACGAGACCCTTGAGGCCACCAGCCCGAAGGTCGATGGCCCCTTCTTCTGGGATGGCGGCGCAGCGCTAGCTGCCAGCCGCCGAGGGGCCGGATGGGCGTCACCGCCGGCTCACTGTGTGTTGGCCTGACAGCCGCCGGAGGCCGTTGTGGCGCTGCCTCCCTGACGCAGCCACTTCGCAAAGCTACTCTTCGGTAGGTAGGAAACCCGCCTTCGTGCTTCTTTGAATTATATGTTTTCTTTGACTTTTATCGTTACGATCTCTTTCTCCTTCTTCCAAGATGGACAGGACCGCGGGTACGCAGCGTGCTCCCCATCACAATTCACACAGTGTGGCGCGTTCACACAGATTCAGACGGATGTTCATACGGCACATTTGGCCCACGTTATTCGGCCTCGGCAGTTCTGAGAACTGTGGCCAACCTCTGGCAATTTGGAGCAGCGGAGGGGATTCGGGATATAGGGCCTGACTCGGATCTTTACATAGCCTGTCTCGCTAATCTCGGGAATCACACTTGAGCCGAATGTTAGGGATTAGATGCTTGGTTTGAATCTCTTTACCATCACGCCTCATCTTAATTCTTTTCACATTGATGACATTCTGGTCACCCCATCCCTCCAAAAGTTCAGTCTCGGTATAGGTTCATTAGATCATCATCGGAGATGACACCACGAATGGTGTCATAGAACGGTGAGGAGTGACACTCACTGGAATGGCCCCGAAAGACACAAGATTAGGTAGCTTTCATATTGCATTTTATCACGGAGTTCAAGAAGTAGATCACCGCGTGCCAACTTGGAGACTTTATAACCTGGGCCAAAAGCTTCCGTCAGTGATTTCACAACCAGGAAAGGTGAGATGATTCTCGCTGACTTTTCAGTTTCTCAGGGTGTATCACGTGAAATCGTGGAAAGTTATCTACTTGGTGGCCAAAAAACTTGAAAACTTCTTCGGTGCGGCCTCATTTATGAGGGCGATCAAGGGGTCGGGGGAACGACGAAAAGGCCATAAAGGTAACTATGATTTCGCTAGCTATGCCAGCCGCCCACCACCGAGCCCAACAAGGGGACGCTACGAGACCCGAAGGAGACGCAGACGCCAGCTGTACATAGCCACTATAACCTAATATAATAGACCCAAGGTTGGTTAAATTACACCAGGTTAACCCTTGCTGCCAGGAAAATTGGAAGTAAAACGGAGTGAACAGAAGATAGGAAAGATGGAAAGTGAGAGAGAAAGACGAAGGTTGGAGAGAGACGAGAGGCACCCCGGGAAAGGCAACTACCGATTTCCCCCGGGTGGGTCAGTCCGGGGGTGCCGTCTACGTGAAGCCGAGGCCAAAAGGGTGTGTTGCCTCCGCCGAGGGGCCGTAAAGGTCCAAACGCCCGGCATCGGCTCAACCCCCAGGATCCCCTTTTCCCCGGACACGGCTAAGCCGCGCACGGTTAGACGCGGGAGGTTCCAACCCCCATGTGCTCGGGTCAGTGGTGTCGCAACACACCAAACGCCTGCTTACGCAAACGCCCCTGCGGGGCCAATGCCTTATTGACAAGTGAATAAGAAATTCACATACAAGATAATTTAGTTGTAAGAAACCGATCAGTATTGAGAAAGCAGCATTACCTGTTACTTCAATATAGTGGCAGTTAAAATAATAATTTGAATTAATAAATTTTCCTGCCATACTATTAGCATAAATCCCACAAGATATAGTAAGAGTTGACTCACATGCATTGAAAGCACCGTTTTGCGGAAAAAAGTGCTGAAATTTGTTCCTTCAATTGCATTGTGTGTAAGCATAAAACTTATTCCATTTTTTTTTTCAGACCACAGCTCCAGCACGGACAACTCTACCTCGTCTCTGTTTGGGTATCCGAAATGTGCTGTCTTCATTCTTTCAACTGGTCTTGCTTATTGATAATTTTTTTGCATAAATAATAACCAATAACTGGTGCGAAGCAGCGTTGCAAGAGTTTCGGGCGCCAAATATTGGTAAGCATTTGATGTATTTGCGCATATTTGCTCGAACTGGGGCGACGAATTCAAGAAATTTGCAGGCGCAAGTTGGAATCATCTAGCGCAAGACAGGGGTAATTGGAGATAGCAGGAATTCATCCGTGCTATTTAGCCTTCATCCTGCTGTGGACCTAAATATAGGGTGGTGATGATGATGACTCGAACTTAGCGTGACAACGAATGTGGGGCACTCAACCGCAGCGCACCGCGAATGTGGACACGATGGGGGCGAATACGTGAGTAAAAAGCGCCGCACGCATCTCACAAAGTGCGACCAAGGTATAGGTACGCATGGCAGTGAAGGTGCCATAGAAGCCCATACGTCCTGCAATGGTGGCTTATGGAGGCACGTCAACGCCATCTGTATTTCGCAGGGCCAACTTCTCGGCGGAAAAATCAGCATTTGCCCTTCGAGGCTTGTTACGCCAAGTAGTCTACTGCGCCAGCTCACATAACATCACCATGACATCGTATATACTGATCACACAATAATATAAATGAAGTGTAGTAAGTAACAAGAGTCGCCACAAGATCGCGTCAAATTCTACCGTGAATACACATATCTATATTAATAGATCTCATTCTATAACGGCACACATTACACTGCTGATGATTGATAGTTTTGCGTGAATTCAGAGCGATGAGTCCAAACATATTTCGAAACGAATTAGCTTATACATGTGTCACTAGTACTAACACACATCTGTTATGTCGGTGTTAAAATAAAATCAACATTGCATTGAAATTATTCACAAAACCACACTTTAATCTTCACTAACACAGCACGCGTGCTGTGTTAGTGAAGCACGCGTGCACCTTTAGTTTCTCTGGTGCGAAAAAAATAGCCAAAACATATTTATTTACAAGGCAATACCAAAATAAAGTTATTGATCAAATCTTATAAGATTAACACTATATATTCAGCCATTACTTTTATGGCTATGCATAAGAGAGTTTTCACAGCATTACAGTTTTAAATAAAGTAATACAATCTCGACATATCTCAGCACGCATTGCCACGAACACACTTTAGAAAGCCTGCACAGTTTTGTATTCATAATTATTCGTCGATGGAAGCAAACAGCCTGTGGCTTCACATTTTCCTATTCTATTAGAATTGTCTGTACTTTTTAAAATATGTCCATTGGAGACGTATTGGATGCATAATTTTCAACAACTGGTGTTTTTCCCGTGAGATGTAGTCTCGGTTTAATCGCACGACCATAATTTATGTCGCTGATCATTGGCTTGCAAGCGAATTTCAGCCTCGCCTTCGCTACCATGTGACTTGACCTTGGTACGACAAGCGCTTTCGGCCGCTTTTAAAAATTGTTCGTTTTCGCTTCCGCGACGAGAGTACGCCGTGCCGAAAACTGGAGCAACAGCAAGTAAAACCATGCCATTTTTCCGAGGTGCCTCCGCGGAATCTTGTTGCTGCAGGCGGCCGTCCGCGCAAGCACACGCAACACTGCTGCCGGGACTGACAGCATTATATATTCGCTTATCCGTAACCTCAATGACACCGCCCTGCAAGTTATCACGGCGTTCTTGAACACCCACTGGCAGAACGGCACCATCCCCCCGGAGTGGAAGGATGCCGAGGTGATCCTTATCCCGAAACCAGGCAAGAAGTTGCAAATCGAGAACCTGCGTCCAGTCTCCCTTACTTTGTGTCTGGGCAAGCTTTTCAAACGCGTGATCACCTTCCGCCTTCAGACCTACCTCGAAGATGGCAACCTGCTCCCACACACGATGTTCGGGTTCCGTGCGCATCTGTCCACTCAAGACGTCCTCCTCCAACTAAAAGAGGAAGTCATTGAACCCGTACTCCGCTATGGTGAAAACGTCATCATGGCGCTTGATATCAAGGGAGCATTTGACAACGTTAGCCACCCAGCCATTCTCAAAGGCCTTGCAGCCCTGAACTGCGGCCACCATGTCTTCAACTACGTCAAAGCATTCCTGACCGATCGCACTGGCACTGTCGGGATGGGGACGATCCGAGCAGAACAAACTCGTAGTCCCTAATAAGGGTACGCCGCAGGGTTTGGTCATCTCCCCGCTCCTTTTCAACGTGGCCATGGTGGGCCTGGCACATCAACTCCAACACATCGAGGGTGTTCGCCATGCCATGTATGCGGACGATGTCACGGTTTGGGCTACACAGCGCTCTCTCGGCGAAAAAGAATACAACCTCCAGCAAGCCGCCACGTGTGTCGAGAAATATGTGCATGCCCGCGGGCTGGCCTAATCTACCGAAAAATCCGAGCTGCTCCGAGTTCGCCACTCCACAACCCAGCCCCGCCAGACTGCCCAGAAAAACCCCATCCGGGTCCTCCTGGCTGGCAAAGTCGTCCCCGAACGCTCCATCATCAGAGTGTTAGGTGCGTGGCTGCAATCCAACCGTCGCGCCACACATAGCCTCACACTCTTGCGCAACACAACGCTGCAAGTGGCCCGCATGATTGCCCGTGTCACCACCCGCCGCCATGGCATGCGGGAAGAAGATACTCTCAAGCTCGTTCGAAGTCTGATAGTGAGTCGAATCGTCTACGGCCTCCCCTACCATCACCTAAATCAGCAAGAACGCGACCAAATTCACGCCATGATGCGTCGGGCCTATCGGGTGGCCTTAAAGCTCCCCCCTGGCGCCCCAACGAGCAAACTCCTTGCCATGGGGGTACATAACACCTTCACGGAACTATGCGAAGCACAAATGCGGACTCAGCTCCAGCGCTTAACGCTCACACCCACAGGCCGCGCCGTCCTGCTGCTCCTCGGACACTCTGGTACCCTCCGGGAGGCAGCCCGACTCCACCTAGTCCCAGATCATGTGCACTCAACACTTACCGTTGCGCCTATCCCCCGCAACATGGACCCCCTGCTGCGCCAGGGTCGACGGGAAGCACGAGTTGAGGCCTTAGCTCTCACGTACGGTGAGAACAACACCACTTCCTACACCGACGCAGCACTGTATCACACCACCCGCACTCGAGCAGTAGCGATCGTCCACAGCCACCACCACATAGAGCTAGCCAGTGCCTCCCTCCTCTGCTACAACATCACGGTGGCTGAAGAAGTTGCCATCGCACTTGCCATCGCTCACGGCAACAAGCTACGACGGTCGTTTCACGTTCTCACGGACTACCAGACCGCCTGCCGCAATTACCTGAAAGGACGCGTTTCTCAACCTGCGCTCAATATCCTCCTTAGGGCACATGAGGCTGGCGAACAGCTGCACATTCGAACACCTCCGACCAGGCATAAGATCATATGGACACCTGGCCACGCCGGGCTGGAAGGAAACCATGCAGGCGGCGGACAGGGTCGCTCGAGGGTATACAAGCCGAGTACCCGATCACCCTGCCCCTGAAGCACCCGTTCCAGTACCGTGTGACTATTCGTCCATTATAAATTATTATAAGAGACCCGAAGATAAACCTCTCCCCCCCCCCTCATCGCTCACTCACCAAAGAGGAGGCTACCAGCTGGAGACTTATCCAGGCAGGTACCTACCCCATTCTCCACCTCATCAGCAATGTCCACCCCACGGCATACCCTTCACGCTGCCCGTGGAGTTCCGAGAAAGCCACTCTATTCCACATAACATGGGCGTGTCCTGAGATTACTGGCTTACCCCCATCCAACACCCGAGCGCGGAGCGGTGGGAGTCGCTGTTAGCCAGCGAGGCCTTGGACGATCAGCTTAGCCTGATTGACAAGCGAGTGGAGCCCTGGACTGAGCCCCCCCCCCCTCTACCCCCCCCCCCCCGCGAGACCAAGAGCCTCCGATCTTCGAAGACTCACCGCGAATCGTACCATCGCTCAATAAAAGTTTCCATCCATCCATCTATCCTCGGACGCAGGCGATCGTACGTCACGGGCCGCCATAGGGTGTGTCGCGCTGTTCTCGAGGTGACCATTCACGCGCAGTTTTGGCGTATGCCGCCCCAAAGTTTCCCGCACCGTAGATTGATCAATATTGGAGAGCAAACTCTGTTCCCACAACTCTAATTCGGAGAATTCTTGTGGTCCCGTGAAATACGAATTTTGCTGTTATTCGCATGTAACGCAAGGGTTGGCTTCAAACAACAAACACCTTAAAGAAAAAAAAAATCCTTGTTGCAATTGAGTAAGTACTACACCTCTGCTCATGTATTTTCCACAGAGTTAGCCTTAGCCCAAAGAAAGTTATGACTTGTGACCATAGTAAACTGCTTTCAATGCCGCATTCATATCAAAAGGCTTAATTTTATATAATACGATACTTGCACGACCCCTAACCTCACAGTAATCACACATTCTGATTTCTTCTTGCTCTGCAGATGGGGAGGAGGATCTTCCAGTATGCGAGAGAGAGATAAACGAAGAGGGAAAAGTAGGGAGGTTAACCAAGGACGTGCCCGGTTGGCTACCCTACACTTGGGGAGGGGGAAAAGGCAAGAATAGATAAGGAGAGAAAAGGAAAAAAATTGGAGTCAGTCATTCGCAGAGACAGACAAAGAGGAATCTCCGCTGTCACAAGCGTTCGTACAATCCAGTACTCTTCACGAACTGCAGAAGCGCTTTTGTGGCCTTTTGCATGCAAGAATGCATAGGCCATGGCCCAAGAATCTTCCGAGAGCGTTCTGTCATCTAACAGGTTGAGCTTAGCTTGGAGAATACGTCGTTGAGAGTCAAAAGATGGACAGTGACACAGAAGGTGCTCGAAAGTCTCGTCGCACCCGCACAAATTGCGTGCCGCACTGTTGGCCATCCCCATTAGGAACGAATAGGCGTTGGTAAATGCAACACCCAACCACATACGGCACAGTAAAGTTGTTTCACGACGGGCGAGTCCAGGTGGTAGGCGAAGTCGCAAGTTAGGGTCAAGAGAGCAAACGTGAGTTGGTGAAACCCGGTGAATTCCATAGCAGAAGTGTCATATGGCGAGCAATTGATTGAAGTTGCCGCGCAGCATCCGTTCTTGAGAGTGGTTTAGGAACCAGCTGATGTTTGTGATGAGCCGAGCGTGCTGCTTCATCTGCGCTGTCGTTGCTTACTTCCAGTATGCGACATTTCCAATTTGCGGACGATGTATCCAACGGCAAGACATCTTGCAGCTTGTCCCACGGATGGGCTTGAAGAAGCTCGCGCATCTAAGGGTAGGTGTCGCAAATCTAGCAGCTTTCTTGAAGGTTTCGTGAGTTAGTCATCCCCCTGAGCTTAAACTAGGAACTCCAGTCATAATTACGTAATTTTCCGATGCAACGAACATTTCGTGCTCATAATTCATTGTAGACATTGCCAAGCGGCAGATCTGGAGCTCAATTAATCTATATAAGCGTAACAATGGTGCGTTTTACTTCATAAATTTGTGCAGCTACGTCAATGGGCTAATGCGGTTGTCAAAAGCTAGCGCATTTTATTACAGACGCTCAAGCAGCCATCAAAATTGCATCAAATTACAGCCGATTAATTGGCTTCTTTTTTCCAAGTTCCTTATCTTGCGCGCGTCGCAGCAGCACGAACAGGAGCACAAATATTTCTGTACACAGCTAGGCGTATTTGGCAGAAGTACAATAAAGCCTTAAGCGAACTTGCATACCTCCTTGATAAAAGGATGCCCTATCCGCTTGTCGTTTCTCATGCTGTGTCTATATTTCTGGCACCTTTTAATAGTTACAATGAGCAGGTACCAACCCGCCCAACAAGCTGTTCTCTCAATACAGGTGCTTTAGCAGACCAAATCGATCTCAATACATGTATTCAGACGTACCTTATATGAAAGAAATGACTTCAAACGGCGCACAAAATATGATGTCTTATCTAAAACATCCTGAATATCGAGTTTTATCTGAACATGATGTTCTATCTATAAAGCATGTTTATTTATGTTCAGAACGGAATTATTGTCGAAGACAGTACAGTAACTAGCCTTGAAGATACCGATTTGACCGAACCGCAGCTCGTTAACACTTGTTTCGTTTTTGAACACCGCAGATACAACGCAGAGTAACACGCGTTCCGCCAGCGAGCGAGTTGTCGATCAAGCTGAAGCGTCGGAAGTCGGCGCGGATGGAGTCGGAAATATTTCAGCCGGTTTAGTAGGGCAGCATGTCTGCTCGAAGTGTGGATTTTTTTCTACCGTGTTCAGTTTGCTTGCACAACATACGAGAACTCTGCATAGTAGCAGTGTGACTTCATTCGTGTGCAGCATGTGTGCAAGCAATTATTTCTTTTTGAAACATTATGATGAAGATGCAACAGAAGATGTCAGATCAAACATTCGGAAAATATTAGGTAACGAAAAACAGTTCATCCAGAATTCATCGTGATCTCGTCCCTACATCCCTAGAACAGCAACCCAACAACTATGGCATCGCATCCAGTATGATGTTGGGTCTATGCCGACGACTAGAAGGTCGACATAAGTGTCCGAAAACATGCATTGACGACGTTGTGCAAGAAGCAAACAATACGTTTGCCGTAGGGTGAATTTTCCATAGACACAGCTAATATTAAAACAGACAGGCTTCGGAAGCGCTGCAACATGAACACAAAAAGCATACGTTGTAAAGCTCCAAGATCTCCTAGCAAATCTCTGACGCACCCAGGAGATTGTCATTCATGCGAGAAACCTTCGTCGAAGCTAGCATGGTTCCCTACTTGAAAATATTTGTGACGGTAGTAAATTTCGTCGCCACCCAATTTCTTATAAGCAAAATAACATTCTTCTTAGCCTCCATACTACGACGACATTGAACCAGCAAATCCCATTGGTATGAAGAGAGGAAGCCGAGCAGAGATCAGTATGTTCAGAGTCCTATGTTTCTACGTATCGCTTCTAAATATCTAACCTCAGGAATGCTCCTAGCTAAGCAACATATTTTTGCTAGGAGTTGGCTACACGTCCCCCTTGAAACATCCCACAACACGTGTGAAATTTCACAACAGTGCTAAAGGCTCGAAGCACTGAAGGAATGAACTATCGCACAAACCGGGGCACGGAAAGAAATGTTTGGCGCTCTCATGACCTTGACAGGCAATGCTCTGGCTGTCGAATAATTAGCAGGATTTTAATAGTTTCGCCTGCAGTGTCTCGTTCCTGCCGCACACGCCTGGTACAAACGCCTGGCTATCCACGGACCAGTCGGCATGGAGAGTGCATTATCAGGACGGAACGCGAGACAATTGGAGCAGCTCAAGGAAAGTGCATGCGCTGCATAACGAACTAAGATGTCCAAAGAGTTTGGAATAAACGGAGAGTCATTGTTGACCTCTCATGCTTTTTTTTTTCTTTTGACAAAAGACGTTTTGTATGATCGAAGGCATGTTTTAGTAGAGGGTGTCGATGTATCGTGCATGTGTTGCACGTGAGGAGTGCGGGTAAGCACGACTAAGCACACATTCACAAACAGAAACTTATTTATATAGAAACGATACGAGGCGAGAAGGTGGCAAAGACTTCCGACGCTGCTCGACGAGTGTCCAGTCACGGTCGCTGGATAAAAAAAAGGGGTGCGGCCTGCCGCGTCGGGCGCGTTGCAGTTGGAGCGAATATGACTGCTGTAGTTGCATTATCGGCCGCTTGGCTGGATCAAATGGCGCTAGCCATCGGCGATAGAACGCGTTGGTTCGCACCCTCGACGGCGTTCCAAGCTCGTTCCTGACGCATTTGCTATGCCGATGCCAGACAACAGCCCCCGACGTGTGGCGCCGCGGCGGATCACACCGTTTTCGATGCACGCGACCTGCCGCACCGGGCGCGTTGTAATTGGAGCGAATGTGACAGCTGTAGTTGTATTGTCCGCCGCTTGGCTGGGTCAAACGGCGCTAGCCATCGGCGATGGAATGCGTCGGCTCGCACGCGCGACGGCGTTCCAAGCGCGTTCCTGACGCATTTGCTATGCCGATGCCATACAACAGCCCCCGACGTGTGGCGCCGTGGTGGATCACACCTTTTTCGATGCACGCGGCAAGCCGCACATTTTTTTATCCAGTGGCCGTGGTACAGTTCTGATCTCGTCGAAAACCTCCGAGCCGCCGTCAGAGTCACGGGCGCCGCGCGCGTTCGGTGCAAACGCGGGCAAAACGCGGACGGCGTCGACAACAGTTCTGCGCGTTGCTGGGGCTGCTACAAGGGAATTGTACCGAAAGAATTATCCCTTAAAGAAAACTGCAGTGAAAGAGCAAGCCTTCTTTTCCCGCGAAGAATTGAATGATGCCATAAGCACAATCAGTTTTCATCACGCGGTAAGCAGTAGTGAATGGCCGAGGATGTTTGAGCGGCATCTAACTGGTATTACTTCTGCGATTGCATCACTGGTGCTAATCCTACACCTAATGTAGATTCTGGCGTCTTTTTTGCCCAAAAATTCAATGCATGTGCGAAGCCTTGTCTGGTTAGCGTAGATTGCTCAAATTATACTGTCTCCGATTTTGACAGCAGAGGCCGTTGGCGACTTAGAGGAACTGATTGCTGACCACCAGGAAATGTTCTTAAAATGATATGAAGAAGGAACGATATTTCCCAAGCTACGCGCATGCTGCTGCACATTGTCGAACAAATTAAAACCCACGGGCCGGGCGGCCATCACTCGACTATGCGATTAGAAGGCAAGAATGCTCTCCCAATGTCAAAAAAGCTTTTTTTTTAATTTCAAGAACATGCTGTTTTCTGTCAGCGACTTCCTTCGGACAAATACTTAACATGCTCTCTGAAACGATAATGGCACTCCAAGGAGAGGGCATGGTATACTAATAAATAAGCTTAGTCCGTGGTGCTCCCGATGTCCTCGATGAGAAACTTTGTGAAGCTGGACTGCCTCGTTGGGATGCCGGCAAGGTTGCCCTTTCTTGAATCTGTGAGCGCACGGACGTAACGATCAGAGTGAATGACGTTGTTCTCACTGGTACACCCCATCGGAAACGATGATTTTGTAGAATATCCGATAGCTTTTTTGAAGCTCATCATCATCATCATCATCAACCTTTTTATGTCCACTGCAGGACGAAGGCCTCTCCCTGTGATCTCTAATTACCCCTGTTGCACTAGCGGATTCCAGCTTGCGCCTGCAAATTTCTTAACTTCACCACTCCACCTAGTTTTCAGCCGTCCTCGACTGCGCTTCCCTGCTCTTGGTATTCATTCTGTAACTCTAATGGTCCACCGGTTATCCATCCTACGCATTACATGGCCTGCCCAGCTCTATTTCTTCCGCCTAATGTCAACTAGAATATCGGCTATCCCCGTTGGTTCTCTGATCCACACCGCTCTGTTCCTGTCTCTTAACGTTAGGCCTAACATTTTTTGTTCCATCACTCTTTGTGCGGTCCTTATCTTGTTCTCGAGCTTCTTTGTTAACATTCAAGTTTCTGCCCCATATGTCAGCACCGGTAGAATGCAATTATAGTACACTTTTCTTTGCAACGACAGTGGTAAGCTCCCAGTCAGGATTTGGTAATGCCTGCCGTATGCACTGCAACCCATTTTCTTCTCTGAATATCCTTGTCATGATCAGGGTACCCTGTGAGTAGTTGACATAGATAAACGTTCTCCTTTACAGACTCTAGAAGCTGACTGGCGATCCTGAATTTCTGGTCCCTTGCCAGGCTATCGAACATTACCTTTGTCTTCTGCATCTTAATCTTCAACCCCACTCTTACACATTCTCGGTTAAAGTCCTCAATGATTTGTTGTAATTCGTCCGCATTGTTGCTGAATAGGACAATGTCATCTGCAAACCGAAGGTTGCTGGGATATTCGCCGTTGATGCTCACTCCTAAGCCTTCCCAGTCTAAGAGCTTGAATACTTCTAAGCATGCAGTGAATAGTATTGGAGAGATTGTGTCTATTTGCCTGACCCCGTTCTTGAAAGGTAACTTCCTACTTTTCTTGTGGAGAACCAAGGTAACCGTGCAATCCTTGTAGATATTTGCCAAGATTTTCACGTATGCCTCTTGTACTCCTTGCTTACGCAATGCCTCTTTTTCAAAATCTATGAAAGCCATATAGAGAGATTGATTGTACTGCGCAGATTTCTGTATTACCTGATTGTTGACATGGATATGATCCATCGTAGAATATTCCTTCCTGAAGCCTGCCTGTTCTCTTGGTTGACTGAAGTCGAGTGCTGCACTGATTCTAATTGAAATTATCTTGGTGAATATCTTGTACAATACTGAAAGCAAAGTAATAGCCCTGTAATCCTTCAGTTCTTTAACGTCTTCCTTCTTATGGATTAGTATAATGTTGGCGTTCTTCTGGCTCTCTGTTCTTCCAGCTCTCACGACTTGAAGTCGTGGTCGAGGCATTGTATATAAAGGGCCGCAAGCTTTTCAACCATCATATCTACTCTCTCTTTGATTAAATTGACTGTTATTCCATCTTCTCCAACAGGTTTCCCCCTGGTCACATCTTGCAAGGCCCTTCTAACTTCATCGCTAGCTATAGAAGGAGCCTCTGTCTCCTGTTCATCACTTCTTCTAATGAAAGTAGCGTGGCTCTTCTGGGTACTGTACAGGCCGGTATAGAATTCTGCCGCTGTTGTCAATATGCTATCGAAATTGCTGATGACATTACCCTGCTTATCTTTCATGTCATACAGTTGCATTGTATACCTTACAAGTGTTGTAATTGTAAACATTTTGCATACCTATTAGCTTATATTTTTCCTGTATATAACCTACAGAATCATTACACTCATTTTTATCGACAAGCTTAAAAATCATTTTGGAAGTCTTGGAAGCTTATCGATGTTTGTTTTCATTGCGTCACCCCATACGAGAAAACCGTAGCGAGCGTGGGATGGAAACAGAGAGTGGTGAATAATAAGTATTGTTTTCAACGGAGGTTGATAATGCTTGCGATAAAGTATACCAAGTATATGTGCAGTTTTTATTACTACCTGCTGTATTTGTGTGTCCCACAACATGTTATTCTAAAATATGACACCTAAAGTTTTAGCATGATCGGCAATTGGATAATATCATTGTTAAAAAACAGAGAACGAGTTAGATACACCTGCTTGCCTTTCTATTTCTGTGAAGTGTATTTCATTCCTTGTTTTTCCATTAGGGCTTTTCCAGATCCACTTCCTGTTGTTGTGCTTCCTGAATAACGTATTCATTATTCGGAGCCTATTCATTTCCGCGAATTCCACCATCTCTTTTCTAGCGTTCCTAGAATCAATGCCGTAGTTGCCAGTTGCTTGCTCACCAGCCTGCTTTTTCCCAACTTTTTTTATTGAGAGAGAGAGAGAGAGAAACGAGAAGGGAAAGGTAGGGATGTTAACCAAGGACGTGCCCGGTTGGCTACCCTACGGTTGGGGAGAGGGAAGGGGGAAGAATAGATAAGGAGCGAGAATATAACAAATAATAAAGAGTCAGTTATTCACACAGTCAGTCGCACAGAAAGGTCCACTGTCACAAGCGCTCATACGGTCCAGTCTCCTTCAAGAAGTGAAGAAGAGCTTTTGTGGTCTTTCGCATGCAAGAATGCGTAAGCCATTGTCCCAGAATCTTTTCCTCTGAGAGCACTCTGCTATGTAACATGCTGAGTTGAGCTCGTAGAATCCGTCGTTGAGCTTCAAAAGCTGGGCAATGACACAGAATGACTTTTGCATTGAAGTCGCCAATGAGTACAGTATGCGTAGTTTGCACCTTTCTGATTGCTAATTCAACATCTTCATAAAGCTGTTCTATTTCTTCATCATCGTGACTGGAGGTTGAAGCGTAGGCTTGTGCTACTTCCATTCTATACCTCCTATTCAGCGTTATTACGACGACTGCTACCCTCTCATTAATGCTGTAGGATTCATCAATATTGACCGGTATGTCCATATGGACGAGAAATCATACCCCGAATTCTCTCTTATCTGGAAGACGTCAGTCAGCAACATAGCCATTATGTTAGAGCAACATAGCGTATGTGAAAGTAGTTAACGCACTTTGTGGAATGGATACTTGTCAGGAAACTGTAATTGCTCCAGTGAGCTTGGTGCTTCCGTGGCCTGTATTCATATACAAAAGAGATAATAAATATTATTTCATTCTTCAAAGCATCTACACTGCTTCCCACATAGATTCACTACAAAAACAGATGTTTACCGTGCACAGTTTGTACAGATATGTACCGTCTCTGTAAAAAAATTACCGCCATGCAAAACAACAAGACAGAAAGGCATAAAAATGATATATTTTGCCGTCAGCTTTGATATGTCGCGTGCCGTACGCTATTTCTTATTTCATTGGGGCGCATGATATTTTGCATGGTTACTGCATGATGTCCCTGTGCGGTTATACGATGTTACACTAAGACAGATGCTTGGAGAATGGAACACATTGAGTGTAAAGTTTCATCTGCTTATACTTAGCATTTTGTCAATGTTTACACGAAAAAATAATGTTTCGGTGTGTCGTTGTTGCATGTTCAAAAAAATGTCACAGTTTCGCCCTAAGGGCGAAGCAATGAATGCGATAGCAACACAGCAATGTCATACGAAGTAAGGTGAGCGGCTTTGGTAGCAATATGAATTGTAGTAAACATGAGCTGATTAAGTAAGCAGGTGTGCTGCGGCGTAAGTAGACCGACATGAAGAGAGACTCGATGACCACGAGAAGGCGCGTGTGAAACGGTGGTGTTGATGAGAAGCGCTTCCCGTGGGCAGCGCGTGCGAAGGGACACACCTGTAGCGCTGCACTGCCGATCCGGGCAGCATTGCATGTGTAGCGTGCGTTGGAAAATGTGGCCCGACTATTACTAACGGAATGAACAAGCGTGGTGTGAGCACGCACAAACAAACATGAATAGAACACACTGAATGACTGCAGACAACGAGCGTCAAAACGCTGGCAGCAAGCGCATACGCCGCAGCAGGCGAAGGTACGTGCGGTCTATCGCTTCAACGGAAACTGAGCGGCGAATGCACACCGCATAAAGGTCAGAGCCGTGTGGAGATAAGAGACGGTGCGGGCGAGCGACGAGCGCGGTTGTTGGTAGAGTAAAAGTGCGCCCCCCCCCCCCCGCTACCTCCGGCGCTGGCTTGCCGCTTCCTTGCTTGCGCGAGGGAGAGTGAGTGCGTTCGCTCTCCGTGATAGCGCGCGTCCCCGCACGCTTCCGCTCGGGCATACGGCGCGTGGCGAAGATTGTATCTATACGGAACCTCACGGCGACGGCGACGGCGACGCCGGCGGCAGAAATCCAGTTGCAGTGTCCATGTAATTGCTATCGCAATAAAACTGAGATTTTACGTGGTTTGACTGCTGAGGCTTACACACATATCTATTGACGCCATGAGTCTCATCCTTGCCACAGAACTTTTCTTAATGAAGATGAGACATGTCAAATAAAAGTTTTTTTCAACCAATTTGAACAGACTGCCTTTCTGATACCTTGCAGAAAACTGGAAAGTCTTTGCTGGTCTACAAGCTGCCCGAGTTTTCTGCTTTCGTTCAACCACTGCTCAACGGAATGGAAATTACGGAAGAAGAACACCGCAAACAGTGGAAACAACTTCGCCACGAGCTTATTCGTTTTCTCGAGTAAGTAATACACTGAGGAATGGCATGGCAAGAAGTTTATTTTGCTCCAGAGAAACAGCGCCCGAGGGCAAAAGCCCCCCGCCCACGTAGGCACCGGTAGGCAAAGGCTTTACCGATGTCGTGAGCTTTCCGGATTGTCACGAGTTAATCTTGGAGGACATCGCTGGATATGTGCCGACTCCAGTACTCGTCACTGTTGAGATACGAAGCCCTTTGGTTGGAACGCAACCAGAACATATGATCAAATAGACACGGAGTGTGTCCACAACTTTTACATTTCGCGGGAGAATCGTGATCAATTTTATTAGGCACAAAAGCTGTGGGACAAGGTTTGGTTTGAATCATTCTTAATGTGACTGCCTGAGCTCGGTTGAGCTTCCGATAGAGGGGGGGGGGGGGACCTCCTGCCGTCTCTATGGGGCTCTTGCGTTGCCCAGGGGGCGCTGCAAAATTGTTGCTAAAAAGCGCCCTCATTCCGGAACTGGGTAGTACCAAGCTCGGTCGTCTGCTTCGGGAAGCACGTTTATAATATGGACCCGCCACTTTCGGTTGTGTTGTACCACTGCTTGCAGCGAATATCGAGCGCCGAAGATTTTTCCATGGGTGGCATGCTGCGTAAAGGCAAGAAATTATGCAACGCCGAATAAGTGTACGCCGTTCAAGAAATAAGCGGCGAAGTTTTAGCGCGGTGTCAATCTCAAGTGAAGCGATTCCCACACGTGCGAAGTTGAACTTCAGGTAAGGTTTGCACGCTGCTATATACAGGCGCACAAGCGCGAGGAAATGCTTTCTATAAATGAATTCACAGCAGCGATAAGCAGACATGTGTACGGAAATGCTCGAGCGCACGACGGTATACGCGCCGCGACGGTAGCGTTCTTTCAGCATGCCGCGATGTACGAACTGCTCGAGCGCACGATCGTACGTGCCGCGACGGCAGCGGTCTTTCGACATGCCGCGAAACGGCGGGTCTCCTGCAATCTTTGTTGACTGCATGCCGCTAGACAAGTAATTATGCCTGTGCTGTAGTAGCGGCCATCTGTCCCTTTAGAAATGGATAAATAACTGATGCAATGCATATAAGCTCGCAGTAACGTACATACGTGCGAATCGCGCTGCAGCGTGAGCTCGTGCGCTGCTCGCTTGATGTAGCTTTTAATGACAGCGCTCGAACATCGATGTGCTGTAATCAATACTACCTTGCTGTGCTGCCTCAACGTGCTGGATTGAGGTCAAGGATAAGCAGATTCAACTCTCTAACCTGTGCTGCTCATAGTGCGGTAGTGAATTGTCACCGAATCAGCCCGACCATTTGTGTCATTTGCACACACCTGGTCACTTCACCACTTCGCACCGGTCGAATTGTTAATTGTCGCTGTGGCCGGGTCTCGAATCGTGAATCATTAGCCATGCCTGCTGCTATGTCGGTCATCCACGCTTACCCAGCGCGACGAACTGCAGTTATCCAGCGCGCCCGACACTCCACTTCGTGTGGCCTTGAAGGAAAACGGTAGAATCTGATGTTGGGATTCAGGCCTTCTAGTTCATGGCAGCCCACGACGCAGCAGTAACAACGGTGACGCTCTTTCGAGGCTGAGCTAGGTCTCCCGGGAGCGGCGTCGCCGATGTCTTCTGCTTCCAGCATAGTACGTCCCACGGCACACGGAGAGTCCGTTTTCGTAAAACTATAGGCTGGGGCCAGCTCGCAGCCTGGTCGCCATGGTCTGTGAGAAGTGACGAGCCTTTTCGCACTCGAAACAGGGCATAAAAAAGTGCGAATCGACGCAAAACGCGGGCTAGAAACGTGCTTAGCCACAGCCAGGGCTCAATACTATCCAAGCTGGTACTACCCAGATGACGTTTTTCGCCGCCACCAGGCGCCGCTACTATACCTCAAACTCCAGCGCTAGACGCCCATAGTGTGAGGTGATCTCGTGAAAAGAATTAAGTGGGTCTTTATAGAAGCCGCAGTCATCCTGGAGCAGTCCCATATCTGATGTGTGGCATGTGATATATTGCACAGCAGAGTGAGCTTGCTCGTTAGGATTGCAGCCATTGGGGCTGACCGAGTGACTCTGATGAGCCGGAAACCACACTAGGTGTGAGCTATCCGGTTGCTCGTAATTATGAGTGTTAATACTGTGTATAAGTGACTTGTGTGCTTCCGTTGAGATGAAGCCGGCGGAGTAGTTCCTATTAGCTATACGGGAATCGGAGAAAATCGTGCAGCTTATCCTCAGTGTAATGGCAAGTGCTATGCTTACTTCTTCGGCGGTATGAAGTGAGCTCGTTCGTAGTGACGCCATGCTTATTAAATTACCGTTCTTATCAACCACGGCAATAGCGTAGTGGTTGCCTGATCCATAAATAGTTGCATCGACAAAACGAGGTGAGCTTTGTTGTTGGTTCAGTTTACCCAGAATGCATTTGGCCATGGCGTTCCTTCTGCTCTTGTTGTGGACAGGATGAATATTTCTAGGTATTGAGTCCACAAGTAATTGTGTCTCCACCTCCTTTGGTAGTTCGAACTTAGAGAAGTGTCTTCCCCAAGGCAGTACTCCGACTTCATCTAGAATTTTGCGCCCTGACTTAGTGTTGGAGAGTGTTACAATTTGTGATATCTAATGAGCCTCAATGAGTTCATCTATAGTGTTATGAAGTTCCAACTTGTTTAGGAGTTCGGTACTCGTTCCGTGCGGGAGTTCCATAGTCCTTTTGAGTGCGGAGTGTAAAAGTGTGTTTAGCTTAGCCTTCTCTCCTTTACCACAGTTCAGGTATGATGATTTAGTTCAGGTACGTGATATGAATGAGGAAGAATGCCTGATATGCTCTGATGAAATTGTCCTGCTTGAGATCTGCACTTCGATTGGAGAGCCTCCCAGGAGCCTTAAAGTACTATTAGCCTGCCCTGTGAGACGGTTTAAGGACGTAGCATTACAGCTCCGTGCGTGAATGAGAAGACCTAGAATTTTAATTCCGTATACTCTGGTTATGATCAATCCTGTGTTGTCTGTGACTTTTATTGGCAGATTTTCTAAAGGCGCAAGGCTCCTAACACCCTGGCTCCTCTGTCTAAAGAGCAGCAGCTCAGATTTACTGGGTGATATAATGAGTCCGGTGCCCTTAAGGAAGAATTCTGTGGTTACTCTGAGGCATGTTTTTTAAGTATTATTTGAAAAGAAATTTTATGAAAGCGGCCAGTACTGGCTTATGCTTCTAGATGGAGTGATATTATCGGTACTTCTAAGGTTAGAACTAAACGTCTCGTCGCTGGAATTACGTTAAACTTGTTTCGAGCTTGGCACAATTTTACCACGAAAATGATTAAGCAGAACGTATTCACTTCTCCCTTTGTTTCAGTGAAAGCAATGCAATTCCGAACAAAAATATTGCCCTACGT
The DNA here is from genome assembly GCF_013339745.2 of Dermacentor silvarum. NCBI lineage: Eukaryota > Metazoa > Arthropoda > Arachnida > Ixodida > Ixodidae > Dermacentor > Dermacentor silvarum. The sequence continues at coordinate 450,046,349 of NC_051154.1, read as the reverse complement.
CGATGGAAGTACTTTGCATTAGGAGCGACACACGCAAATATGTACCCCAAGATGCCTTTGGGAAAATTGCGGAAGGTTGTAAGAGGCCATACCAAAGGACCAAAGGGGCGTTTATCATTGCTGCAGCTTCAATAGCATTGAAGAGCTTTATCTGAGCATTGCTAAATGTATATCTTCGCAAACAATATATTTACTATAATGCACTTATCACTGCCAAAATGTTGAAATCATAGGCTGTATTCCTGTCACGGCCTGTGGAGGCAAGGTAGAAAGCAAGTGAAGCTTAAAGAGGGCTCCACCCCAGACCACAGCTGGGTCCATAGTGGCACAGTTAATCGATTCTGAATCTGCGACAAAAGAACTGTAAAAATGTATAATCAACTGAATATTCTAAATTTGTGTGCGAGGAACGGTTTAAATGCAAGCTCTTGTAAATACTAAGGAACGAAAGGTAATCGTTATATTGATAAGCGTAATACGTATTGCCGGTAAACGCCGGAGACAGCCAGAATTTCTCCCCTAATAAGGGCGCCACACGGAATCATTGAAACGGATGGTTTAGTGTGATATATGCAGCTGAACACTGCGTAATGCTTAGTACATACTATAATGGCTCTCAGCGAATAGCGAAATAAAGATAGGAGCGAATACCATGAATTTAAATCTGGACCTTAATTTCGGTTGAGAATTCTGAAATAGTTGTGCCGTTTGAAAGAAGAGAAGACTCGGTAAGCAGGTAATTTTTCCCTAGGCAGTTGAGAAGGCGCTTGCTCCAACAGGACCTTTTAACAAGAAAAGAATGGTGGTGCTCTTGCACAGCACTATCAAGTTGCGAAAGGCATGCCCACCCGCTCGGCTGCAAACTTTTTTTTTTTTTTTGCACGGAGAAATTGTTACTATTGCACCATTCGTGGTGAAATTGGGCATTTAATGATCAACTGAAATACTGCTTCCTCTTTCCAGCGTCGCCTCGAAGCAGAGATAAGGTTTAACCACAATATGAACGAAATCGTGAACCGACTGTACAAAGTTAAAGAGCTCGTTACAAAATTTACAGTCGTGATATGGACTTCGCTAGCATTGATGACGAGCTGAGAGGGAGGCACGCGAAATGCTCGCTGACTACTTCACTAAGTGCGCTGACGTTCTAAACTCTAGCTACATTTTGTCTGATTGGCTTATTTTTTATCTCTCGTGCAGTTGGTGCCTGCACGCTAAAATGCACATTTTTTTTGCGATACAAAATCATGTATTTGTGTCGCACTTAACTCGTGATGCAAGGCACCTAGAAAGTACACGAAAACGGTTTCCACATAACTATAGAAGTTGTCAAAACTATATCTATAGCATACATTACAATTCTCATTGTCTGCAATATTGCTCATAAAACAAAGATAAAAAAAATTTGATTCTTATATTCTTTCGTAATTTTAGGATGCACTCCAGACAAGAACGGACCAGGCCCAAGTATTCTGTGGACTGAGACTTCAAGGAGCATCTGTTGTACAGAGGGCGAACTTGTCATTTTGCGCAAAGAAAGCAAGCTTGAAGAAGCACTTACGCTCTGTGTGGCTATATATTATATCAAGGCTCTCCCATCTTCAAGCGCTTTCGCTCAAACTTAAGGCCTCATACAAAGCGCTTAGTAATGTTCAAGAGATTCCGCGCCGCTGAATGAGCAGAAAGCGTATAAACACTGTAACACAGATGAATAAGTTAAATTACACCGGTTGACAAAATTGGCGCGCGAAGATTGTACATTTTGACAGTGAGTAGAAGCACAGATCTACAAGGGCATTGGGGTATGTTCTAGAGTGCTTTAATTGCAGATGTTTCTGCACTTCAGAGGCCTGACTGTTCAACCAGTTCGCTCGAATTTTCACGCGCAGCACAGCGCATGAGCAAAAGTATACGGACCAGGGGTTGCGCGACAAACCGCTTTTTTCCTCTGCCTGTGAACGCAACTAGAAATTGAGGACTGCTGTCAAACTTGGCCCTGAGACCTTTTCAGTATACTCGTCAATTCAAATTTGTGCTCGCTAATTACGAAGAAATTCAGTTTTTTCGGCGACCCTGTGGTCCGTGTACTTTTGCTCACGGGTGTACACTATAGCGACGTACCACAAAATCTTTTGTGACCCTTTTACTCAGTGCCAATCGCTGTGGTGGCATAGTGTAGTGGTATAGAGGTGATGATGATTATTGTGGTTTATTGGCGCAAGGGCCAGATGTGGCCAAAGAGCGCCAAGACGAGGGTAATGGCTTGTTAGTGGTAGATGAATAGGGAATTATATGAACATTAGATGTGGCATGGCTGTAAAGGGGCCTAAAATCAGTCTCTGTAAAGTGCGTAAAATCTGTACGTAATAAGATTGTGGCAATGACTAATGATGTGTACTATAGATATGAACAATACATTGCGAAAGAATGATATCACTTACAAAATATTACAGATGCAAGAATTGGCCAGAAGCACAAGTGCCTAGACAGAGCCCTTGAAACACAAGGGCCTGGAGGTATATGTGCTATAAAAAACTTTCACAGCAACATCCTCTGGAGAGAGGATGCGCTGCGAACTTTTCGGGCTAATAACATGTAGCACAACATCTTTCAAGAATGCGAGGACTGCGTTGTTGTTAAAAAGCGGTTCTTTACTAAGAAACATAGCGGGATGCAGAGGGACACAATAGCGATATGCGAGAGGAAAGTGTTTCTTTCTCTTTCGGCTTCCCGACACTCCAAGAGGACGTGGAGGACGGTGAGCCTCTCGCCACATCTACCACATGTTGGAGGATCATTACCATTCAATAGAAAGTTGTGAGTACCGTATGTGTGTCCTATTCTGAGACGACAGAATAGGACATCAGTTCGTCGTGTTTTAGTTGTACAGGGCCAGAACCCTAACTGTGCCTTAATCATGTGAAGCTTATTATTTGCTCATTACCCTCAATGCCCCTATGGCCCGAAACCCAGCATATTGTCACGTGTCTACCAGATGAATAAATGTTGCACAAGTGTGTGTAAAGCTGAATAAAAACAGGATTTTTGTGTGTTCTTACAGACATTAGTGCCTTTACGACACTTAAGGAGTTCGTGAAAATTATTGCACTTTGTAGTTTTAATTTCTGAATGTGTTTAACCGCAGACAGCACTGCATAGGCTTCTGCAGTAAAGATGCTTGTATAAAGATTCAATACGTCCGATTCAGAGAAAGAGTGACTAATTGCCGCGTAAGATACGCCAGCATGCGACTTTGATGCGTCGGTGTAGAATTCAGTACACGAATACTTAGATTGGAGTTCACGGAAATGCATTCGAATTTCGAGGTCTGCTGCGTACTTTGTAATTTTTACAAAAGATGTATCGCATTCTATCACCTGCCACTCCCAAGGCGGTGGCAGCTTAGCTGGAGACATTATGCGATGTTCGAGTAGTGGGACATCCATTTCAACGCTAAGCTCCCTCACACGCAGTGAAAAAGGCTGTCTCAGAGAGGGTTGATTATGGAAAAGTGTAGTACACGTCAAATCGTTAATGGTCTTAGAACACGGATGTTCATGATTGGAGTGTACTTTGAGAAAATATGTGAAGCTGGTGTATGATCTCTGCAGATGGAGTGACCACTCATTCGATTCTACATATAAGCTTTTAATAGGTCTTGTTCTGAAAGCGCCGGTGTCCAGGCGGATACCTAGATGGTGAACGGGATCTAGCATCTTTAGTGCGCTTGGGGCGGCAGAGTGATATACTACAGCCCCATAATCTAGTCGAGAACGAATCAGACTCTTACAAAGGTTCAATGACACTTCCTGTCGCTGCCCCATGTTGTGTGAGATATAATATTCATTAGGTTCATGGTTTTTAGGCATTTCGCCTTGAGATATTTTATCTGGGGAATGAAGGTAAGCTTAGAGTCAAGTATGATGCCTAAAAACTTGTGTTCTTTCTTCACAGGTATTTTCTGTCCACACAGTCCTACACAAGGATCTGGGATTAGGCCTCTCTTTTTTTGTGAAAAGAACACAAGACCTTTTGTGGGGGTTTACTTTGAACCCGTTTCCTCTGCCCACTTAGACACTTTGTTCAATCCCTGCTGTACCTGTCTCTCGCACATGGCCAGGTTACAGGACTTGAAGCCCATTTGTATATCGTCCACGTAGATGGAATAAAAAATAGCTGGTGGTAGTGAAGCTCGAAGTGTGTTCAATTTGACGATAAAGAGCGTGCAACTGAGCACGCCTCCCTGGGGTACACCAGTTTCCTGTATAAATGGCGGCGACAGTGCATTACCTATTTTAACCCGGAATGTGCGGTTGTGTAGGTAGCTTTCAATGATGGTTAACATATTACCGCGGATTCCCATTGCCGACAGATCGCGTAGGATTCCGTAACGCCAGGTTGTATCGTACGCCTTTTCCATATCGAGAAACACGGATAAGAAATATTGTTTATGTAGAAGGCATCACGAATATTTGCTTCGATGCGCACGAGATGGTCGGTTGTAGAACGTCCTTCTCTGACGCCGCACTGATATGGATCAAGAATTTTGTTTGACTCAAGGAAGTGTAAAAGGCGACGGTTTATCATTTTTCAGAGAGTTTGCAAATACAAATTGTGAGGGCTATTGGGCCGTAACTTGTTACTAATGTGTGGTCTTTACCTTGTTTCAAAATTGGAACGACAAGGGATTCTTTCCATGCAGAAGGTAGCTACCCGGCAGCCCATATAGCATTGAAAAGTGCGAGTAGCGTTATTTGAGTATCTCTGTGGATGTGTTTAATCATGTCGTACATGATCCTGTCAGGTCCAGTTGCAGAGCTCCGACATGCAGTCAAGGAGGCTCTCAATTCGGCGATGTTAAAAGGCATGTTATAGGGTTCGCTTTGTCTACATTTGCGGTCAATAGTCCCGCGTTCGCGATTTGTTTGTGTTTTAGGGAATGCCTCGGAGTAATTATTCGAACTAGATACGCCCTCAAAATGTTCGCCAGGAGCGTCAGCTTGGTCTTCCAAGCTGTTCGCTTCGTCGTTCACTAGCGGCAATGGATGGACTTCTTTTCCCTTTAGCCTCATTAGCCTGTCCCATACTTTTACCTCTTGAGTATACGAATTGATACCTGAGAGAAACCTATCCCAACTTGCCCTCTTAGCCTGTCTGCGCGTCCTTCTTCCCTAGGACTTAACATGTTTAAATTCTGTTAGATTTTCAGCTGTAGGACATTCACGTAGTTTGCCCCAAACTTTATTTTGTCTCCTCCGTGCCTGTCTGCAATCGTCATTCCACCAGGGGACCCGTCTTTTGAATGAAGTGCCACTTGTTTGAGGAATGAACTTCTCAGCGGCGTCAATGATAAAAGCAGTAAAATATGATACGGCATGATCTATAGTAAAATTATTCATAAAATCTCGTGATAAATACAGTGGATTCCCTAAAGCATTCCCAGTCAGCTGAGGCCAGTTTCCAGCGAGGGACACGGGGAAGAGAGTCATGTTCGGTGACTAAGTTTAGGGTTACTGGGAAATGATCACTTCCGAATAGATTTTTAATTACACAGCATTCTAAATCTGGGAAAAGAGAGGCAGAGCCAATTGACAGGTCTATTGATGAATATGAACCATGGTGGATATTGTAATATGTTGGTTCCTTCGTAATGAAGAGGCACGCACCGGAGTTAACAAGGAAGTTTTCAATGAGTCGACCTCTCGCGTCGCATCGCGAGTCTCCCCAAAGAGTAGGATGAGCATTAAAAGCACCAATGATAATATATGGTTCTGGCAGCTGGTCGATGAGGCTGTAAAATTCCGTTTTACTGAGGTGATGGTTGTGTGGTATGTAAATGGAGCAAATCGTTATAAGCTTGTTGAATAATATTGCTCGCACAGATACAGCCTCGAGAGTCGTGTGAAGGGCAAACTGTTGGCAAGCAACAGACTCACTTACAGCTATGACTACACCTCTGGACAAGGTAGAAGTGTTGTCACGATCTTTTTTGAAAATGGCATATTGCTTGAGAAAGTTGGACTGTGTAGGTTTTAAGTGTGTTTCTTGGACACACATCACCTTCGGATTAAATTTATGTATGAGTTCTGTGATGTCGTGGAGGTTACGAAGTAGTCCTCTGACGTTCCACTGTAGAATCTGTGTGGCCATGTTGCAGACACTGTTTGTGCTGTGTGTCTCGTGTAAAAACACTAACTTAACTTACAGAGCCCTTGTCGGGCCCTGTGATGCGGGCTTTTTCTATTTTGGAGCGGTCGAAAGATTCTCGCCGCTCCTTTGGCGCTGGCTGCACCGTCTGGCTGGAAGATGTGTCCATCGGCTCTTGCGGAGCGCTGGACACCCACTCTTGAGAGCGGTTTGTTCGCTGTGAAGGCCTCGTGTCGAGGGACAAGACATTGGAGGCCACCAGCCCGGAGGTGGATGGCCCCTTCTGCTGGGGTGGCGGAGCAGCGCTAGCTGCAGTCGCCGAGGGGGCAGATGGCTTCACCGCCGGCTCACTACGCGTGGGCCGGACAGCGTCACATCGGCAAGGCTGGTTTTAGACAGGTAGGTGCCTTCGTGCCTCTTTGAAAGTTATGTTTTCTTTTACCTTAATTGTCACTATTTCTTTTTCTTTTTTCCAGGATGGGCACGACCGCGAGTATGCGGCGTGCTCCCCATCACTGTTAACACAATGTAGAGAACTTTCACACGACTCAGAGGAGTGTTCGTGAGCACTGCATTTCGCGCAATTTTGGCAGCCTCGGCAGTTCTGCAAACTATGGCCGAACCGCTGGCATTTGAAACATCGAAGGGGATTTGGCACGTTTGGCCTAACACGAAACTTGATGTACCCGGCCTCGATGGACTCGGGCAGGACACTTGAGTTGAAAGTAAGTATTAGATGCTTGGTCAGGAGTTCTTTGCCGTCTTGCCTCATTTTAATCCGTTTAACATTGATGACATTCTGATCACTGAAACCCTCAAGGAGTTCAGCCTCACTCAGCTGCAACAGGTCATCATCTGAGACAACGCCACGGGTGGTATTCATAGTACGGTGTGAGGTTACTGTTATTGGGCAGTTTCTCGTATTGTTTGAGATCACGGAGTTTCAAGAGGAGATCCCCGCTTGCCATCCTAGACACTTTGTAGCCTGGTCCAAAAATATCAGTCAAAGACTTTGAGACAAGAAAAGGTGAAATTGTACGTACTGATGTGTCTGACATTTCAGAGTGAATGACATGAAATCGGGGGAAATTCTGTGTTTGGCGTCCAAAAAACTGGAACACATCTTCGGTGTGCCCTCTTTTCAGACGGCGATCAGGGAATAGGGGGAATTGTTCAGCCATAGGTATAGAATTTTTCGGTAGCGACGCCAGCCACGCACCATGGAGCCCAACGAGGGGACGCTGCAGGACCTGGAAAAGACAGGTCCTGCAAAACGCCAGCTGTACGCCACTACTATAACCAAATACGTATCCCTTGCAGTGCGGCTTCAGGGAACGTAGATCCACAACAGATCACCTTGTCCGCATGGAAACAAATATCCGTGACGCCTTTGTGCACAAGCAGTTTTTCTTATCGGTATTTTTAGATATGGAGAAAGCATATGATACCACTTGGCGCTTCGGAATACTTCGTGATCTGGCAGGAATGGGCGTCCGAGGAAACTTGCTCAACGTAATTCAAAGTTATCTTTCTAACCGCACATTCCGTGTTCGGATTGGTAATGTCCTGTCTCGTCCATTTACTCAGGAGACTGGCGTACCACAGGGTGGAGTGCTAAGCTGTACTCTATTTGTTGTAAAAATGAACTCGCTCCATACTATCATACCGCGGACAATGTTTTATTCTGTATATGTGGATGACATCCAAATAGGTTATAAATCGTGTAATCTTAGTATATGTGAACGACAAGTACAGCTTGGTTTGAATAAATTATCTAAGTGGGCGGACAAAAACGGTTTTAAACTAAACCCCCAAAAAAGCACGTGCATCCTCTTCTCGAAGAAGAGAGGAGTAATACCGGAACCCGTTATTGAGCTCAATGGAGAACGGCTATCCGTTAGCCATGAACATAAATTTTTAGGCCTCATTTTAGACTCCAAATTAACTTTTGTCCCACACTTGAAATATCTGAAAGCGAAGTGCCTGAAGACAATGAATCTGCTCAAGCTCTTGTCCCGCACATCTTGGGGAAGTGACAGAAGGTGCCTCTTGAACTTGTACAAAAGTCTCATACGGTCACGACTTGATTATGGAGCCATTGTCTATAACTCTGCTTCGCCTAGTGCTCTGAATATGCTAGATTCCGTACACCACTTGGGTATCCGCCTTGCTACAGGTGCGTTCAGGACTAGTCCTGTGGAAAGCCTGTACGTTGAATCCAACGAATGGTCTCTAAATCACCAAAGGACCTATTTAAGTCTCTCATACGCCCTGAACGTGAAATCAGATGTACATCATCCATGCCATTCACTTATTCGCGATCTGTCCACGGCCAGGCTGTTCCGTAACCGCCCAACCACTAGGCCTCCTCTGTCTCTCCGGCTGGAAGCACTGTCAGAAGGAACAGATGTCCCCCTTCTAGAGAATGTCCTAATGGCCCTAACTCGGCTTCCACCGCCTTGGGAGTGGCAGACTATCGAATGTGACATCTCTTTCGTAGGAATATCAAAACAAGCACCTGAGGCACATATACATTCACACTTCCTTGAGCTTGAGGAGAAGTACTCTTGTGCTGAATTTTATACAGACGCTTCGAAGTCTTCTGCTGGTGTTGCTTACGCAGCTCTAGGACCATCGTTTTCACTATCCGGTACACTTAATCCATATACCAGTATTTTTACGGCCGAAGCATACGCGATCCTTTCTGCAGTAAAACACATAACGCAAACGAATCTCACTAGGGCAATTGTATTCACGGACTCATTGAGCGTAGTCCGAGCCCTAATGAGCTTACGAAAACATAAAAACACTGTCTTTAACGAACTCTTTGGATTGCTATGCTCAGCTTATATAGGGAAACAAGTCATCATCGTATGCTGGGTACCTGGACACAGTGGCATAAAAGGTAACGAAGATGCTGACGAGAACGCTACCTCAGTAGCTTTTAGCGACGCTGACATAAGCATACCCATCCCAGCCACAGACATTAAACCATACTTGCGGCATAAGCTGAAGAAGCACTGGCAGAAACAGTGGGATACCCAGGTATCCAATAAACTGCACTTAATCAAACCTAAGTTAGGGCACTGGATATCGGAGAAAACAGCACGATACAAAGAAGTGCTCCTTTGTCGATTAAGAATAGGTCACACCTTCGGCACCCACTCTTACCTACTGACTGGAAGTGATCATCCGTCATGTCGAAGGTGTGGCGACAGGCTTACAGTTCTCCATGTCCTTATTCAGTGCAGGGAAATAGAAAGGGAGCGTAAAAAGTACTTTCAGTTTGCATATCGCCAGCATATTCCACTTCACCCAGCATTCTTTCTAAGCAACGAACCGCTTTTTAACTTGAAAACAGTTTTTAGCTTTTTAGATGAAGTTAATGTCCTAGAAATTATTTGGCCGGGTCATGTGTAGCACAGCCTCCCCTTCGAGGCTGTAGCTGCAGTGACAATTAGTCTTTATAGAACATGCCTCTGAGCTTCCTACTTCAAGAGCCCTGTGGAGGCTTTATCGTAGTGAAACTTTTATGCACCTTTTACTTTATCATGAATCATTGTCATTATATTTTACGCAGTTTACAGCGACCCGTTCTTAGGCCTCTTTACAGCCACATTACTTTTACATTTGTAAATCAATTTAATCACTTGATTCATAATACATAAAGAATTCATTACCATTCGTCATGGCGCTCTTTGGCCATAGCTGGCCCTTGCGCCATTAAACTCCACACATCAATCAATAACCAAATACGTATAACCAAGGGTGGTTATAACACACAAGGTTAACCCTCGCCACCAGGAATGTTGGAAGCAAATGGAAGAGAAAAGACAGGAAAGATTAAAGGGGAGCGAGAAAGACGAAGATTGAAGAGAAGGACAGGAAAAGGCGACTGCCGATTTCCCCCGGGTGGGTCATTCCGGGGGTGCCGTCTGCGTGAAGCCGAGCCGAAGAGGTGTGTTGCTTCCGCCGGGGGGCCATAAAGGTCCGAACACCCGGCATCGGCTCAACCCCCGGGATTCCCTTTTCCCTGGACACGGCTAAGCCGCGCAGATCTACACGCGGGAGGGTCCAATCCTCGTGTGCTCGGGTCCGTGGTGTCGCAACACACGAAACGCCTGCTGACGCAGATGCCCCTGCGGGCTGGTATAGAGGTACGTCTGCCTTGCAGTGTACCCGGTTTCGATTCATAACTTCTGAGCATTTGTTCTGTTTCTATGTTTCTGAGCTGATGTGTAATTGTAGATGTATTTCAACGTACATTCGCGGTTTAGAAAGAGGCACGCAGTACCTAAAAGGACTTTTTCTTGCGCACTACCGTACAGGCCACATGATTTACAGGCCACATAATAGTGAACCGTTCCTCTTCTCTACCGCCTAAAGCACAGGCCAGCGACGCTTTGAGACACACAAGAACGAGCCGCTTGTAATGTGAACCTCACGAACAGTCGGGCGCTTACGTCATAGGACACTTGCTTTGCGAGCCACTTGCACGGTGGGCTGCTTATTTTGGTCACGTATAGCATGAAGCGTATATTACTTTGGCCTCTTGCATGACGGGCCACTAACTTCTTTAGCCGCAATTATGGCAGGCCGCCGACTTCGTGATTCGCCAAATCTGCCGTTTATAGGCGGCAAAATTTTTATCTAGTTTTTGGGTATATTTTTACACCACGTATATTGTCGGACGTTTGCTCAGTGGGCCGGTCAAAAGGGCCGGGTACAAGCGGCTGAAAATTCATCCCGAGTTCCGGTATATAGACCTACACCACGGCGCTACGTCACGAAAATGCGGTGGCGTTGTCGTCGGAATTTAGTTTCGCTTGGTAGGCACTCCGCCGACGAGCCGCCGCCCGTGTCGCGCCTACCACAGCAGCCGCTGGGTTTCGCGGGTGGTTGTGCGGTTCCATGTGCGAGGTCTTTATTCTATGATCTTACAACGAAGGAAATGCACTATGTCGATGTGCTGAATTACGTCGAAATAACCAAGAGGTTAAAGTTTTCATAGGTTTCCTGTTGATGAAAACCGTTGCAAGCAATGGGCCGCCGCGGTAAAAAGCGAAAGTTGGATTCTCATACCAGATCATCCATTGCGCGCAAAACATTTCGTAAATGTTAAGCTTCTTTTTTATTTTGAGTGGCGTGCATGAGCCAACCAATGATCTTAGGATCGTTATTAGCGCGTCATTACAATTTCCTGTCGCACTGTGGGGAAAGCTAGATTAGGATTAGCCTTGAACGTAGGTCGAGCGAGCAGATGCCCCACAAAGAACGTCACATTCGAATTTATTTTCATCTCAAATTGCGCCACTTGCAGTGTAGATATCACACGTTCACATACGCATGGCTGCACAGTCACAGCTGCGTTAATTGCAGTGTGGATGTCATAAACGCGCCTAAACGTGTAAATTAAATTTCGAGCGCGAAATAAAGTGTACAGTTTTAGTGCAGAGTTGGAGCGATCGGACGGCCGGAGCCTACAGGTCAGACTGCGCGGCCCTACACAGCCGGCGTCGCCGTCCGGACGGTACCTCGCCGGTCCCATCACCGAGGTGATCGCTTCTGTCGCCACGCAGGGCGACGTAGAAATGGGCTACAGCTTGTTTTTAACATGAAATAGTTCTTAATAGAAAAAGTATCTCGAATTTGGGCGTGTTTCGTAAAGCAGCGCCCTGTAGTAAATCACAGGCGCGATCGGGAGCAACGATCCGACGGCATTTCGTCTCGCGGACGGAAATCCAAACACTGGCCGTCTCAGCGAGGCGGCACGGCTGGCTTGCAAGTACGCGTATACTACGTTTCGTTTGCTAATCGCACCAAAGACACCGTTTGCTATTCGCCCCAATTCATTTAAGCCCACGTTAATCGTGTTGTCAAACATAAGCGCACTATGATGAGCTGCAGGACAGATCGCAAGAGCTGTCGGCAGTAACTGCGGCGGTCAGCAGGCTAGGCCTACCGTCTCATTCGGCCGTATTCCGATCGAGTCGAAATGCAAGAACGTTTCCCTAGGTGTACCTTAAAGGACCTCACGTAGTCAAAATTAATCCGGCGCCCTCACTACCGTGTGCTTCATAATGAAATCGTGGTTCTACCACCCTCCACCCCCATCCTATTAAAAAAAAGCGCCATCCTCGCGTGCAAGCGGGGCGGCGAAAGTGAGTGGAGCCTACGCGACATCGCTAAAGGGGCTAAAATATATCGACGGTGCCTACCACTGTTTACAAACATGGTGTAGGCCTGTAAGCTGTTTTATGCAAGACTTAGAGCGTATTGATGGTGCGATTGTTCAAGTGTATGTCTCACTTCCTCTTCATGCGTGCCGTGTTTCGTTTGATGCTTTAAAGTCACGTTAACAGCGCAAGCCCACCAGAGGAGACAGAAGAGAGAACAGAACGCTGAACTTCCACCAGTTTATTTTTTTTTCAGAAAGCATCGCTATTTATACAGTCACACAAGAGCACACCAACCATGTGCAGAACGCTACGACAAAGCAGCACAAAATTCAACATGGTGATAGCCCGAGGTATCTGATCTCCTTGTCAGTGAGACTGACAGAAGGGGTACTGACGCAACCATTCTTTAAACGTAGAATTTATCCCGCTTCGATTATCTCACTTTTTTATGATTTGCACGTCCTTGCATTGTCGGGGTCCTTAAGTGCAAAAACGAGGGAGGCAGGGCCTCCCCTGCTTCATGGACCACTTTTTGTCAGGACAAGTCAACGCTGAGACAACCCTATTTGTGTTGAACCCTCACAAAAAGGGATTAGTGATCAGCAGTCACTTGACGATGTGGCGTGGCATGCACTCTGTAGATGCGCACTCTCATCTCGCAGCCTCGGGCCGTTTCCTCGACCCGCGGCCGAAGGCGCTTGATGTAGGCCGCCTTGACGGCATCCTTGTCACTGGCCGGGACGTCGGCGCCGACTGAGAAGCAGTCCGAGTATAGTTCTGCGACAATGAGGGCCACAAAATGTAGGCAAATGGCTTGTTTTCGTCGATAATGGGCCGAAAACTGCGACGTGCAGTTTCGAATATTGACGACAAAATTAAGTGATCTATACTGCCGTGGTGTTTACTGTAGGTTGCACCCACAGGCTTGTATGCAGAACAGAAAGTGTCCCGGTATATATTTTCAGCCTATGAAGCCCAATGGTATACTCTCGGGTATAAAAAAACGCACATCAATAGCAAGTTGCGGAGAATTTAGCGCCCTATGTCCGCCAAATACGAAGCCTGCTGTCTTTATTACGTCGAAATTTGCAACCATGACACCACAGTGTATGGGGTTTATTTGTCTCTTTATAAATTATTTGACGAAATTATACCGATGTCGCAATTTCAAAGGCTAGAATTCAGTGTAGTGCAGTCTGTAGTTTATTTGTGCAAGTTAGAAAGGAAATAAGGTTTTTGCTGTCACTCAAAGTAATAAACTCAATAGCCTACTTACGTTGTTATTGACTAGACGTGTTTGCTTACAGTTCTTATCTATCCTTCTTTATATACCTTCACTTTCAATACTGTTTCGTCGTTGATCTGTTAAAGACACGCATGGGCCAGTTCCGACCAGGGAAAAGACGCCTTGGTTTATTCAGTGCTCGTATTTAATGTTAATAAGGGAAATAGTGTTGAAGAGTACAGAGGAGAACAGAAGAGTACAGATTGTGCGCGGCGATAAGGGCCGGCGTCGAGTGAATCGTGACTGGCTTTGATTATCATATCGATACACGTACGAAGAATATGGGGTGGCGTAGTAGCGCATCAAGTCATCTTGTTGAATGTTCTCGCTGTGTGACTATACATCTAATGCCTGCTAGAATGATGGTTGAAGTTCGGATATTTTAATTCTGTAATTCGGTTTTGATATCACTCAGCAAAACTACTTAAAGAAATGTGCGTAACTTATGCTAAATACTGTATGTCTAGAAGACGAGGTTACTTGTGATGACAAATATCTTTGAGTAATATTGCCGCATATTCTTGTTTTGCTGCAAAACAAAACATTTCAAGAACAACAAAAACTAATTTTTTGGTGACCAATGAACGAAGAACCCGAACGCTGTCAAAATCAGTGGTAGGTGGCCCAACAATGACGATGCAAAACGGCGAAGACGCATAATGACGTCGACGATGACGGTATGGTGTTACGATGCCCGCGCGACGACTGCACGACGGTTCACAGCTAGATGTCAGACCAGTTATCGAATCCTGCGTAAGAGCAATGGCAATTTTCTTTTCTGTGAATTATTCTTGTGCCAGCAGAAGAGGGCGATGATTCCAGCGACAGATATCACAAAATAACAGTTTGAGCAAAAAGTGAAGGTTGACATACGTCTGGAGACAGGAAATCATGTCTGCAGCAACTGGTTTTCGGCACGGTGATTTAGTAGCACTGCCCACGATTATAAGCTTTTCCGCTTTGGGTTAATATTTGGCGGTATTAACCATTGATTAGATTCAAAGCAAATTTCGCATACACCAACACAAAGAGGCATATGTGGTCTGTGTGATACTCACGTTTCACAGTCACCTATAGTGCAAAGTCGAGACGAAAAGAACGTGATACCGATGCCGATGCTCTCATCCGGACGCATCAATTACTTTTCCTCTTCCTGCTGTTTCCGAAGTTAACGCAAGAAAAGCTCTCAAGGAAAGTTAACACAGAAAACCTCTTACCGAAAATGTGCCCAACATCTCGCATCAACCACGTGCACTCTATGACTTCGCACGCTATGCATTCGAGCCCCGCGTGAACGACGCACTTGCGCGTCTCTTCCTCGATTTGCGCCATGGTGCCACCATAGTTGAAGTAGATGGATGATGGAAACACCACTCTTGGGTCCTGCATGCGCACAGTAAAAAACACGAGCGACTGGATGAACAGATCTCACAATTCTTATTAGCAACACGTCTTGCATACTTGCGGTGCCATTCTGTAACGACGACTGACTCTTTTTGCGAAGTGACGCGCAAGCCCACCAGCTACAGCCCGTCAGTATATAGCCTCGCCATAGTGCAGGCACATACCATTCGATTATGATGATGATAAGTAGGAATTTTAATGGCGCAGCAGCTGTGCAGGCTATAATGCGCTATTCGATTATAATCAAAGCTTTACAAACCACTAGTCACGTGTAGTGCAATGATCCGCAATATAACGCCCATGCAATATCTGACCTTGGATTTATAGACACTCGTACGGTTCTCATTTTCAAACACCCCATTACGAATGCCTCGTGAGGTTGAATCTATTCTTTCCATTTAATTCTCCTTCTCTTTATTTCAATGAAAATGCAAGTGGTGACGCAAGTTTCTATGCCTTTTAGAGAGAGGACACACTAAAGCGCAGTAGAAGTTCTCCCTTTCTACTTTTCTTTTTTTGCTGTGCAGATGTGTAGCGGTTTTCGTCATTTTAATTCTAAGACATCAAAGTATCGTATTCAAAATTCTAATAACTAATTTATATGCTCTAATATGATGCCACCATAACCGACTGAATGCCGTTCAGCGGTGCATCGTTGATAGCCGGCTCACGTATATAGTTCATACGTGTCACAAAACGCAAATGACTCAAGAGAGGATGTAGACGTGATCGACAGGGGTCCAACAAGCTTAGGCCCGACGGAAAACATTTCGACAAGGGGAATTGTCTTCGTCATGGTCTAAAAATGTGATCTATATCAACGTGTTGACTAAGTTGCGGCTTACATGAAGGGCTATAATGGCAATTTGGACTATAATGGCAAGCAAACGGACAACTCCAGCATGGAAGTCGATGAAGCGAGGATTCACCACACAACGATGCTGAATATTTGAAATTGTCATATGACTAGTGAGCTCAGTCAAGGAGCAAGCAAATCTTTTGACGTGATGCCCGAGATTGTGAAAAGGGATGCATATATTATGATGAGTCATTCTTAAACTGGTTATGAATTAATTGATGCACAGATTTTAGGTGAGCGTGTTTTTCTCTGGTTGAGAGTATTGCAAGCCTCGAGTGCGCTAAAAGGTTGGTGGGCGAATCTTGGTGTGTATAGCTTCTTCCGGATCAACCTGACAGGCCTTATTGTGGGCGTCTTCTAGCTAAGTCGTGTGAGTGTGTGCGGAAGCCAAGCTATGTTTGCGTACTCTAAATTTGGTCTCACAATGGTTGTGTAAGCTGTAGTTAAGCATGCGTTGTGGCTAGCCGCAAGCATTTTAAAAACATGTTTACGCAAACCTTTTGCAGGTATGTTGGGAAAGTGTAAACCCCAGTTCAGCTTGGTCGTTAGGGTTATTCCGAGGTAATTGTGTTCGTCAACTTTCGCGGGTTGTAACGCCGATAGTGAGTATTTGTTGTTATTGGTGGTGGTGTAGCACTCAAGGTATTATAGAATGGCATGTAGGGAGAGAGAGAACGCAAACTTTCACCGATAGATTGGTCTCCACCAGCTTTACATCTGTCATTGTAATCCCGGCCAGAGTTGACTCAAACATGTTCAAGGTATTCCACATGACCACGCCTACGGCAACGGAACTTGCCACTGTGCACACTTCTGTCAATTTTATCTCCGCAAGCACCACCTCAAAAGTAGGTCTTGTTTTGTGACTATGAGGCAGCCCGCCAGAGTTGGTCCTCAACCTTACAACACATGGCTCATAAGCAATTGGTATCTGAAACGATAGAAGTTCTCCACTAGGTCCGCTGTAATGAGCACGTCATTTCCCAATGGCTGCCGGGTCAATGTGGCATAGTTAAGTATTTGCTGGTGATGCTGCCCGATGAGCCTATAAAGGAGCTCGGAGAGTTCCAATACCCAAGCTGAGAACGGACGCTGCGAGGCGTCTTCGTTTGCCTGCTCACACCAAAACGCAAGATACCTAGAACACCCCGAGTGTCTCAGACTGTCGCCTCCACAAACTGAATCTCTCTATGAAGAGTAAATGGCACCGCACATTTTCCGGTGCGATGCAAATTTATTGTGCTGCCCCTGGCTATAGAAGTTGTCTTTTACGGAAACTTACTCATTCCTCGGTGGATTGGGAAACATACCTATGTGCGACTCGCATGTCTGTGAAGAGACAGTCAAACACGTGCTGTTTTCGTCCTCCTTATGTTATCGTGCGCGGTCTTCTTCGGACTGCGCGAAACCAGCTGGACCCTAGCCCATTTTCAGGGAAGAAATTTCTGAACCTTGCCATGATGCGTCACACGCTCATAAAACAAGGCGGGTATTACTATGATATTTTAAATCGACTGGCATCAGTGCTTGTTTGTAGGCGTGATCAGCAGCACCACGTGTGCATAATGCTAGTCTCTCGCTCCCTCTTTCTGCTTCATTTTTTTACCCATTTCCGTGATCTGTGGTACCAAACCGGACGCGCCCCTGGTTGACCTTCCTAACTTTCCTTTCTATCTCTCCTTGCGCTGCTCTATCATGACAACACTTTCTCTTCTCTATGTTGTACAAATTTCTGAAATCCTGCTATTTCTTCCGAAGAAAGTTTATGTTATCAAGTTGATGCGCAACAGTGAACAAGTGAACAAGCCCCCTTGTCGAAAAGTTGACCATATATGGTGAGCCTTATCCTTTTCGAAGTCACGGTATCTGACCTACAAGGATGAAAATTCCCTATATATAATGCACCCGAAATGGTGCCATACTCGAAGTTCGGAGCGCAAGATAGCTGTGGTCGTCCATGTGAAATTCTTTATTTTTATTGCGATAGCAATTATATGGACACTCTAAAGCGTATTTCTGCTGTCGGCGTCTCCGCCGTCGTCGCCGTCGCCGTGAGGTTCCGTATGACGTCAACGGCAATGAAATCGTCGCCACGCTCCGGACGCTGTATGTGCGAGTGAAAGGGCGCGAGGGACGCGCGATTTCACAGGGAGCGAACGCACGTCGAAGAGCAATCGCGCGTTCTGCGCCGTGCTCCCTGAAGGGCTGCAGAATTAAGCGTCTCTTTCCTCCTTTCCGTATATAGAGAGCGAACGCGACTTTTTCCTTCTCGCAAAAGGCTGTGGGGGGAGGGGAGGGAGAGAGAGAGAGGAGGCGACGTTTAGCTGCGGCACCAAATGCATATTTATATAAAAACGCCGCGCGCGTTCAGTGCGAACGCGGGCAAAACGCCGACGGCGTCGACAACAGTTCTGCGCGTTGCTGGTGCTGCTGCATGTCCAAGTTTATACAGCTGATAAAACTACTATCCTTACTCCGTATAGCTCTCTACTAATTTGCTATCGCAATTGATGCTTCGCCTTTCGGGTGAAAGTGCGGCAATTTTTTTTTTCTTCCCCATTGACCATTCAGTTATGCGCAGTGTGAAACGGCGAAAGCATGGCTGCCAGGCGGGGGAATCGGAATCCTGGAGTCGCAAGGCGCGTTGCTGGTAGACGCTGTCCGGTCCTTGAATACTGCGAACATAGTTCGCACCGTATAATCACAACGAGGAAGAAAGGAACCGGTCTATTAATTAACTTGTTCATTCGTTATTTAATTAGAATACCAAGTATGCTTAACTGGCTGACATCCTGAGTTAACGGATGATTGGAGTTGTAATTAAAGACAAAAAAAACGTCGCAGCTTAGCCCAAAAGCGAAGCATCGATTGCGAAAAAAAAATTAGGATACAGCTATACCAAGTACATATAGCAGTTTTATTGGACGTATCAACTTGTACACATTCGCTTACTAACTAAATTAGCAATCATGGTCTCGCGCGCGTGTAGACAAAAATGAACACATCGTACTCGATAACCGTGGACACTCGCTTTCAAAACGCTGAACTGAGAAAGTGCGACAGCAGCCCAGAGCGAATTGACCTTCAAGCTGCCTCTCGCTTCAACGCGAACTAAGCGGTCAGAACACAGCGAACATGAAGCTACCAGCCCTCGGAACGTCTATAGTGTACCCATCGCAGGTTACTTTCAATATAGCGCCCGCACGGCCGCGCTCAGAAGCGCCATACGCCCAGCCGCCGCCTAAATAGACACCCCCACCCCCTGCTGCCTTGCACGCTATGGAAGACGCAGCATTTCCTGCCCGCCTTCCTCCCTTGCGCGCACGAAGTTGAGCCGCCATACTCGGCGTACTCTCGCACGCTTTCACTCAAACCCACAGCATACGGGGCGCGGCCACGATGTAATCGCACTTGGACTTTAAACGGAACCTCACGGCGAAAGCGGCGCAATGCGCCAGGAGTGTCCATTTAATTGCTCTCGCAATAAAGGATAATGAGAACGAAGCGGGTGATTAAACAGCGGCGAAGGGTCATGCGTCCACTATACGAGACAAGATATCGAAACTATTAGCCGCGCTATAAGTTTGGCTGCGTAAAAATTATTGCGTTCGGAGATGCACCTGGCATCAAGTGAGTGGAAACACATGCATGTGACTGGCGAGTTCCCGTATGACATAAATACGTGCACGTGCGGCGTAAAAGTTATTTATGTAAATGTAGATTGGGTTTCATAAAAATATATTATGGGGTTTTAAGTGCCATAACCACTATCTGATTATGAGGCACGCCGTAGTGGGAAACTTCGAAATAATTTGGGCCACCTTGGTTTCTTTAACGTGCACCTAAATCTAAGTACGCGGGTGTTTTCGAATTTCGCCTCCATCGATATGCGGCCGCCGTGGCCGGGATTTTATGATGATGATGATCATTGGAGTTTATTGGCGTGATGGCCAGACACGGCCAAAGAGCGCCAAGGCTATAGTAATAGGCTGTCATTGGTGGATTAATAATGAATATCAAGACGTGGATGAAACATGGCTGCATAGAGGCTCGTTGAAAAGTCCGCAAATATATTCGCATTAAAAGTAGACTATGATACATGACATGCTATGAAGAAACGATGTAGTAAGAACCGGTGATATACTAAAATACGTGGCTACAAGTAGGACTAGTCCTTCCTGAGGGCCCTTAAGCACAAGGACTAGGAGGCATGTGCCATGCAGGTCGCAACTGTCATAGCAGCAACCCCCGGTGAGAGGACGCACTACCAATCACATGGGCTAATAACGCGCAATAAGTTGACATCTCGTAAAAATTTCAACACCGATTTATGGTCAAAAATTGGCTCTCCTCCAAGAATTAATACCGGATGAAGGGGAATGAGGCATCGGTGTGCTATAGGAAAGTGCTTATTTTGGTCAGTCTGTACTTCCTGACACTCCACCACGACGTGGAGAACGGTCAGAATCTCACCACGCCTACCAAAAAGGGGAGGTTCACCACCAGTCAGCAGGTAAGTCTGCGTGCCGTATGGGTGGACCTATTCTCCCGGAATAGGGACTCCACCCACTGCGAAGCCCCCTAAGGGCTCCACCTCTCTTTTTGATTTCAATAAAGGCTTTCAAGTAAGCTACAACCAAATATGTACAGCCAAAATTGGTTGCACCACATAAGGTTAACCCTTGCCGCCGGGAAAATCGGAAGTAAATAGAAGTGAAGGGAAGAGAGGAAAGATGGAAAGTGAGAGAGAAAGACAAAGATTCGACAAGAAGATAAGAAAAGGCAACTACCGATTTCCCCCGGGTGGGTCAGTCCGCGGGTGCCGTCTACGTGAAGCAAAGGCCAAAGGGGTGTGTTGCCTCCGCCGAGGAGCCATAAAGGTCCAAACACCCGGTATTGGCTAAACCCCTAGGATCCCCTTTTCCCTGGACACGGCTAAGCCGCGCACGGTTAGTCGTGGCAGGGTCCTACACCCGTGTGCTCCTGTCCCTGGTCTCGCAACACATTAAACGCCTGCTGTTGTGTCTGGCGGTCCTTCGGGGCACAGGAGGCCGGCGCCGACTCAGACGCTCCAACCTGGCGCCCCTTTCTCGCGGCCGAGAATTGTCACCTGGGACTGAGGGATTAGCAGTTGGTCTCCGGGCTACCTCATGCGTGGCTAAACGGCAGCGTCGCCCCTTTGTGCGGTCCCGTGAATTACCAGCGCCGCCTGAACCACAACGAGGTCCGGCGTCGATTGCGACGCGCCAAACTGGCGCCCTTTCGAGACAGCCACCGCCCTCCCTGATTCCGCGAACTGGTCGCTATGGAGAGGCGAATCTTGAAAGGGGCCAGTGTCTGGCAATCCCGGGGGAACGACATCAACGTTCGGTTCCCAAGGTGTCAACCGCTGCCTATGTTCGGGGGCGACCTAACAAGATTGGAGGCGGAGCCCGGCGGGAAACGACGACACATCACGTGCGGGATATGGCCACCTGATCCAAGATGCTGATTGGCTAAAAGAACTACAGTGTATTCCCTCGTCGAGTGAAAGAGGGAAACGAAAGGGATAAAACAGGGGACTTGAGTGTTGTGAGGGACGCTTCACCATGTAAAAACGCTTGAGGCTTGACCATGTAGAGCACGCTTGACGATGTAGAGCACGCTCGACCATGGAGAACGCTCGGAGATGTAAACGCTACCACATGCAAAGATGTTAGCACGTAGACTGCTCCAATATCATGGAGCCCATCTTGTAATATACCATGTACAGTGTATATAAAACAGTTTTCTAATCTCCCTGGATAACTCCTCCTCTTGGCACCTGGCACGGCACCATACGTGGAACCTTGATGGACCCTCGGACCGTCGCCATTCGCAACAGTGGTGGCAGCGGTGGGATCGGCCTGCGTTGGCTACATCGGTGTGGTGAGTGCTACGTGTTTGCTTCTCTTTTCGCCAGACTCATTAGCGCAGGTGACTAAGTCGTTAATGGTGTTTGATGTTGTTAGTGATTTTGTCTCACAGACCAAGAATACAGTGTCTCGTGGGCTGAATTACTAGTGGGGAAGAAACACAGGGTGCACTGTAAATACGGATAAGTTTGAAATCCAGGAACTCCTCAAAAGTTGTGAGCCGATGGGCATTTTGGTTGTCCCTGCGGTAGGCAAAAGTCAACAATTGGAGCTTTTACAGCATGAGGAAGTGAGTTGGGAGAAGGCCGGAGAGGCCAGGAAAATTGTTTCGCAAGCGAAGAGAGGAAATTCTGCGATCTCCCGATGTGGTAGCGATAAGGACGGGCTTAGGGCCTGAGTTTGCGCTTCATGTCGCCAGAACTCTCTAGTACAAGTAGCTAG
The DNA here is from genome assembly GCF_013339745.2 of Dermacentor silvarum. Taxonomy (NCBI): domain Eukaryota; kingdom Metazoa; phylum Arthropoda; class Arachnida; order Ixodida; family Ixodidae; genus Dermacentor; species Dermacentor silvarum. The sequence continues at coordinate 450,024,140 of NC_051154.1, read as the reverse complement.
TTGCTAGGAGAGTAACTGTGTTTTCTGGCGGGCACCATTTTGGGAAATTCACCTTCTTTAAATAGCGAATTTTAGGAAGGGTGAATTTTGAAGGCAAACAAGATCGCTATGGAGAAATTCAGAGTGCAGGACCTCCTTCTCATTTGCGAGGAGTTAGGCATTTCGGTCGACTCTGCAAAAACGAAAGAAGCGGTTCTCGACGTCATGAAGGTAGAAGAGGTGACGGTCGAGGAAGCTGATGAGGCTTGGGAGACAATTGAGGAAAGAAAGCAAAAGGCAGAAGAGTGCAAGAGGCGCGAGCTTGAAGCTGTAGAGAAGCGCGAGAGGCGCGAGCGTGAAGAAGCAGAAAGGCGCAGGCACGATGCCGAAATTCGCGAGAGGCGCGAGCAGGAGGCAGCGCAACGGCACGCTCTTAGGATGAAAGAGCTTGAACGGGAAGATCAGATGCTCAGATGGCGGACAGCGCGACGCCAGCTCCACACTTTCGAGACAGACGAGAGTATTGTTAATTTCCTCGCCGGTTTTGAACGAGTGTGTGAGAAAGAGGGTGTCAGCAGGGACTCGTGGGCGGAGCGATTAGGAGCACTTCTCCCGTTTAGTGTCGCTGCGTGTTTCTTGCATTGCTTATCCGAGGAGAAAGCGCGCGACTATGACAGGGCTAAGAGGGCTTTGTTCAGGCGCTTTGGTGTAGCATGGCAGGCCGACTTCGAAGGCCCAAATGAGAAAGAAAAAGCCCATCCCGTAGAAGGTACTGCTAGCACTGAGATGACTAGTGTAGAAAGCTTTGGAAAAGGTGTGATGCAAGTGGCACACCCACAAAGCGAGGAGAGCGGTGGACCGCCCGCACCAGAAACCGAAGGCCCTTTAGGCCAAGTGTGTACGGCAGCAGCAATTTCGGCCAGCCTGCCAGACAAGGTCACGCATTGCTTCTCGAATAGGTCGGAGCAAATGCTGAGGGAACCGGGAAAATCCATCTCCAGCAAGGGAGCTTTCAGGGCAAAAGCACGTGAGGAGACTCAGAGACTGATAGGCGCATTCCCTATTGAGCAGCGGTTACAGGACCATGGAACGATTCCAGAGGCAGCTGTAAGCAGTGATGAGTTAGACGTGTTAGTAGCCGGAAGCGAGGTGAATGCGGTCACCGAAGAAAGCGGTGGTTTTCCCGCCCTAGAACCAGGGGCCGACTTCGAAGGCCAAGATGGCAGTGACAAAGATTGTTCAGACAGTGCTGAGAGGGCTGCGGTGCCCGTCGTTAACGGACACAGTGACAAGCGCGAAGAAACAGCTGTTTCGCCATTTAGCGAGGCTGTTCTGGAAACAGAGGCCGACTTCGAAGGCCAGCAAGGAGTTTTGCATGCTGTCGACGGCAGTGATAGAGCTAGGCCAGCTGAAGGTAGACTTCATGACAAGCCAGCTTGCTCAATGGTCAAATCTGGTAATGTTCTATTACAAAGGCAGACGCACTGTGAAACCCGAGAGGGCAACGAAATTTCAAGTGCGTGTGCTGATGCCGCAGGACCAACGAAGCATGCCAAACATAAAAGGCGCAAGCGCAGGATGCGAAAGGTGGAGGCGGTCAGGGCGTCTCGAGTCAAACGTGCGAAGCGCCAAGGCGACATTGGTAAACGCGCTAAGATCATGATCCAGCCAGATAATGTGAAAAAGCGCAGGAGGGTAACTCCAAAGCTTAGGCGTTTGCTGAGGTCAAGGATCGGCGTGACGCACGTCGCGAAAAGGCGAGTCTCGCGAAGATTCAGGCGTAGTGACTGTCGCCTGACCGCAACGCGTAAAGTGCACTGTAGACAGAGGGATTGTAACTGTCGCCTAACCGCCTCGCGTACAGCGCATTGTAAGCAGAGGGACAAAGGGAAGCGTCCTGTAGGCTGTTACAATGGCCGAGCACTCGCGGGGGAAAAGAAAAGGGTCTGCCTAGCAGATAATAGGACTGTGTGCGAGAGGGTCTGTCAATCCATCCCCCTCCCAGTACTTCGAGGCTCCTGTTCTGAAGTCGCAGCTACAAGGTGCGTCAAGCAAATCAGTGGTTTTTGCCTTCACGACGGCAACTTGCAAAATCCCCGGAATGCGCGACCCCCTCGAGTGCGTTTGAAAGATAATGGTGCGATTGGGGCTCGAGAATAAGTAAACAAGGAATGCGGGTAGCATTTTCTTCTTCTTTTGTATTCATTTTGTGGGAGATGCGTGTTGAATGTTTTACAGGCGTAAAGAATACCGCAGTGTTTTGTTGAGTTGTTAGCCTTTTCGGCTCGGGTTTGACCCACAGATTAAAGGGGTGGGTTTACGCGACGACAGCTGTACACTTGGTGTCAGCTATAGACTTAGTGTCAAGGTTGCAATAATTTAGAAGGTCACGCGCAGGTTGCGCAAGTTGATGACCTGCGCTTTTGCGCGAGTTAATGACGCGCCGTGTTTTGTTTGGGATTTTCTTTCAGGGCACGTTTTGTAGTTTGCGTTCAGTGTCTTTCATTTCTTTGGGAATATGTTGTGAGCGACTTTTATGTCTTGGGAACCGTTGGTTAAGATAGGGCCATCTGCTCAGATCGAGCTTAGCATTAAAGCATCACAATTTCGAAGTGCGATAGGGCAAATGCAGAATAAGTCAGGCCTTGTGAGCCAATTTGGGCACGTGGTAGATGGTTTTCCTATTTGTTGATTCGGCATTTTCAGCATTATGTAATGATTATGTAGCTCTTTTGTGCTAAGTGTTACAGAATGTGAATTAGTGAAGGCCAGTTCTCCCTTCGCCTTCCTGATATGTGGAAGCTCTAATTCATAATTACTTAGCTTCATTACATTAACCCAGATGGTGTCTGTTTCCGAAGACACATCATCGGAAGTTTTTTTGGTACTTGTCCGGATCAACGAGCACCTTGTATTTCAGGGTTTTCTTTAGATAGGGGGCAGTCAGATTTTTGGAATTGGTAAAGTCTGGCGATGAGAGTGGCTTGCACCAGCGCTTGCAGCATTGTGTGTGGCTGACAAAGGTCGCTCCTTGGAGCTTGGAGCTTGTCATTTCTGCAGCCCAGTCTGAGCCCACCTATGAAGAGGCCTTTGGCGGGAAGATCATCATTCCTGGAAGCAGCGGCCCCATGGCTTTGAGCGAAGCAGGCATCAAACCGGCCGAGCTGCATGGAACAACTTGACCTCCCGATGCATCATCTGGCGGCGGGGGTGCTGTTGTGTCTGGCGGTCCTTCGGGGCACAGGAGGCCGGCGCCGACTCAGACGCTCCAACCTGGCGCCCCTTTCTCGCGGCCGAGAATTGTCACCTGGGACTGAGGGATTAGCAGTTGGTCTCCGGGCTACCTCATGCGTGGCTAAACGGCAGCGTCGCCCCTTGGTGCGGTCCCGTGAATTACCAGCGCCGCCTGAACCACAACGAGGTCCGGCGTCGATTGCGACGCGCCAAACTGGCGCCCTTTCGAGACAGCCACCGCCCTCCCTGATTCCGCGAACTGGTCGCTATGGAGAGGCGAATCTTGAAAGGGGCCAGTGTCTGGCAATCCCGGGGGAACGACATCAACGTTCGGTTCCCAAGGTGTCAACCGCTGCCTATGTTCGGGGGCGACCTAACAAGATTGGAGGCGGAGCCCGGCGGGAAACGACGACACATCACGTGCGGGATATGGCCACCTGATCCAAGATGCTGATTGGCTAAAAGAACTACAGTGTATTCCCTCGTCGAGTGAAAGAGGGAAACGAAAGGGATAAAACAGGGGACTTGAGTGTTGTGAGGGACGCTTCACCATGTAAAAACGCTTGAGGCTTGACCATGTAGAGCACGCTTGACGATGTAGAGCACGCTCGACCATGGAGAACGCTCGGAGATGTAAACGCTACCACATGCAAAGATGTTAGCACGTAGACTGCTCCAATATCATGGAGCCCATCTTGTAATATACCATGTACAGTGTATATAAAACAGTTTTCTAATCTCCCTGGATAACTCCTCCTCTTGGCACCTGGCACGGCACCATACATGGAACCTTCGTGGACCCACGGACAGTCACCATTCGCAACACTGCTGACGCAGACGCCCCTGAGGAGCCGCCATTTTATCCCGCAACCTCGCTTAGCAGCCCAACATCATAGCCGCCAAGCAACCACGGCGGGTTGCCTTTCTTAAGTGGTTGGTTTAGTTAGGGACCAACTCTGACTTCCCTGTTCAAATATACGTGAAATGTGAAACGCGCATACCTACATACATACATACATACATACATACATACATACATACATACATACATACATACATACATACATACATACATCATCGTATATACCCGCCGTGGTTGCTCAGTGGCTATGGTGTTGTGCTGCTGAGCACGAGGTCGCGGGATCGAATCCCTGCCATGGCAGCCGCATGGAGGCGAACTGCGAGAACGCCTGTGTACTTAGATTTAGGAGCACGTTAAAGAACCCCAGGTGGTCGAAATTTCCTGAGTCCCCCACTACGGCGTGCCTCATAATCAGATCGTGGTTTTGGCACGTAAAACCCATATTTAAATTTTTTAATTAATCATCTTATATGAATAAATTGGAGCTCCTCCCCGTAAGCCGCATCTCTGAGCGTCGGGAAGAGGTTGAAATAAATACTGGTTTAGTTCACAACTTAGATTAAATGATCGAATACATTATGCAGTTATGCAATACATTTATAAAAAAATATTCATATACTCTAAAGCGGTGTGTATCAATTTTATCCGCTTTAGATGCTAAAAAATACGCGTTGTGCGTCGTTATACTGTTCGTTCTTCGTGCGTTATACAAAGTTGTGAGGTTGACGCCTCAATTTGTCTTTTTTTTATTTTCCAATATCCCGCAATTATTATGAAAAGGTGAACGACTAAAGAAAGAAAACCTGCCTCCTATATTCGGTATATTTTACCTTCTTTAAAATGCAACAGTCCTAATCGAATTCGGTGCAGCGAATGCCTACCAGCGCCTACCAGCAAATATCGAAGAGAACGATTTCTCCGTTCCCCTGCATTTTGATAGCAGTCGATAGGCAAAGGTGAAATTCACGCCGGCCACGAATACTAACAATAACAAGACGTTTCGGCATCCGTGCGGAAGTCTTTTTCACAATCTTGATTTTTCACAAGCTAGGTTGTGAGCAAGTGGGGCCGAAAGGTCATGTTAATAATTATTTTTGTGGTCTGCGTCAGTTTTACCTTTGACTATGATTACTCCGCATCAGACGTTTTTGTCAAACATTTGACTTCATTAGATACGAGTTCACGAGATACAGCTACCTCTTCCGAGGACAAAACCGCGACCGCTCACGAACAGAGCCTTACGGCAACCCAAGTCTTCCACTCAGGCATGGCGTGAACATCCAACCAGGCGTCCAAGGCCGGGTTTGTGACACACGCCGTGACCAGGCATTCTCCGTCGGTCGTCAGCAGGTCGCTAATGTTCTGGAAGGCGACCGTCAGGTCCGGCACCAAGTGGAAACAGAGGAAAGAATAGACGCGCTGGAACTGTCCGTTCTTGGCGACGAAGGCGGACACTTCTGGTGACGAGGTGATATCCAGCAGCTCGTATGCGATAGATCCCTGCAGTATTATAGCAATAAGAAGTCTCGTAAAAACGATAACAAGGTCATGTATTATACTGCGTATGCACGTAAGCGGAACACAAAGGCTAGAAAACCAAAGAAGCAGTACCTTTTACATAGAGTTGGTATACTAACTTCTATTAACTCTATGATATCTTAAAAGGTAACCAAGACGCTTTCCTCCGAGCAGTCCTTCAAGCTGAAACCAGAGGGCACTGCTAGTCTGCTTTGTGCCGGCATTCATGGATGGGCTTGTGTGAGGTCGAACTGCCACTTGAGCAATATATATATATATATATATATATATATATATATATATAGGGTGTTTCAGTGCACACTTTCAAAAATTCTGAAAGGTTGCCTGTGGCAAATAGCACAATTCTAGTTCATGAGCTGGTCTACTCGAAGAGGCGGACATTACTAGCACAAGAAATTGAAATGCATAATCGAATAATTCACATAAATTGCCTAATTAGGTTTTTAACTATTTACATGATGGCCCATATTGCAATTTTCAAATTGTAGCCAGGGAGTTCGCAAGGCGGATACACTTGGAACGAATTCTCGGGATGCCACCAGTTTCGAGATATTAATTCCCGAACTTTGCGGACAAATGCATTGGCGTTCCAGTTAGGTTCTTAACAAAACGTCGCTTTATGCATTGAATCACAAAATTAACTGGAACGCCAATGCATTTCTCCGCAAAGTTCGGCAATTAATATCTCGAAACTGGAGTCATCCTGAGAATTAATTCTAAGTGGATCCGCCTTGCGAACTCCACGACTACAATTGTAAATTGCAATATGGGCCATCAAGTAATTAGTTTAAAACTCAATTAGTGAATTTTTGTTAATTAGTCGATTATTTGCATTTCAATTTCTTTTGCAAGTAATGTCCGCCTCTTCGAGTAGACCAACTCATTAACTAGAATTGGGCTATCAGCCAGAGCCAACATTCAATAAATTTCGAAAGTGTTCGCTGAAACACCCTGTTTATATGCCGGATCAATGACGCTAGGCGAACGCTGCTACATCCTGCTACATTTAAGATAAATACGGTAAATATGCACCCGTTCTGCTGCAAAAGGGTTGTTCGGGCTTTCAGCAATATAACTAAGTCCTCAAGCACTGTTTCTCCGCACCATCTAAAGCGGCATGGCGTGGACCAGCGGCTACGTTAGCTCCCCGGTCGAACGAGCCGTGCTTCTCAAGTTAAGCCTGGATCGTACCGCTGTTTCTTCGTGGGCTGTTGTGTATCTTTAACATCTTCTCTCTCTCTCTCTCTCCCGGCCCCCCGCGACGCTGTCCCTTAGAAAATGGGACAGCGTCGCTTTTCAGGCGGCGGCGAGCGACTGCGCCGAACCAGACCCCGTGCTCCTCTCCTGTATGACCAATGTAAAACGGTAACCGAAGTTTCGGACGCTGTACCGTATCTCGCTCGATTTTTCGAACCTAACGCGCACAATGCATCAGACATAGCAGCCGTGAACACAGTTGTCGCATTAAATTTGTCGCCTATACCCTACTTTCGTTGACCAGGTGATTTCGCGGCTTTAAGGATGTCGTACGGCCGCTGCTTAGATTTTACTGCGCGACGAGCGAAAGCGAAACGCCGTCGAGCTGTCGACGTTCGTAATATTTGAAATAGATGGTGTATCAGTGCAGCACAGTACAGATCAAAATTAAGTTAATTTTTCATAGCGGTGGCATTGTAGAAAGCAATGAAGTAAATTTTGCTGTTAAATGTGATGTTTTTTCACTGATCGATTACCCGGATGTCCTTGCAAAAAAAAAACGCCGAAAAATTGATCATCGACTGTTTTCGTCATGAAGCTTGACACTCAGTATGTTAATTTCACATTCACAAGCGAGCCTCGACACAAATACGAACCCATCATGTGACGCAAGTGATTATGCGGCACGTCAGCCTAGAAGCCAGGCAGAGCTTAAGTTCTTGTGAAATGAAAATAAATGAAAGAGATGTAGACACTCTGGAATGGTGAAGGATACTCCTTTTTCGCATAGCTGAAACAACACCATAACACGCACATACACACGCACAGACACACACACACACACACACACACACATATATATATATATATCATAAGGAGCCAGCAAAGAGTGACACCAAGGACAACATAAGGGAATTTACCTGTACTTACAAACTGAAATAAAGAAATGATCAATTAATGAAAATGAAAATGGATGAAAAAACAACTGGCCGCAGGTGGGGAACGAACCCTGGTGAGAGCATCGCACGCGTAATGCGATGGCGTGGGTTCATTCCCCACTTGCGGCTAGTTGTTTTTTCATTCACTTTCACTTTTATTAATGTATCATACCTGTAATGCAATTAGTAAGTACAAGTGATTTTCCATTTGTTGTCCTTGGTGGAACTGTTTGTTGGCGCCTTGTGATTTGATTTTAAAAAATCGGGCCCCTCGGTTCCCTTTTTTCTCATATATATATATATATATATCGGGAAAGGGCCAGGATAAGTGCGACGTTGTGCCTCTCATCTTTCTAATTAGGCTTGACCCATTAAAAATTCCGTTATTACTATATATATATATATATATATATACAGTAATGAAAGGAAACGAAACAACGTCTTGGCCACACGTGCACAGCCAACACGACGTAGATAGTACAATGCCTGTTCACTCCGATCCATCACGTCATGCTACCTGGCCCGAAATTTCCATTGCCAACGCTGGCGTAACGACAGCGGTGACGTCAAAATCACAGTTACTTACTCGGGAGCATCCCCATTAGATTCTATGGCAGTCGGGCCAGGTAACATGACGTCATGGATTGGTGTGAACAGGCCTTGTGGTACAGAGGTGGTGTTGGCACAGCAGGCAGTTCTATCAACGTTAATAGAACCAAGTCAGTTTCACAGCTCCGCTGGAAACATTGGCCCCGTGGCGGTCGCGAGAACTAACGGCGCCGCGATCTTGTCGCGCTTAAAGCTCCTTGATGTAGGAAAGTAGCGGCGCTCTTTGATCTACGCCGCAACACCCTCCGCGGAGCCGTCAACCTCCTCTTTTTCTCCCCTCTTTCGCGGAGCGAGCGCATCCGTCACGCTGAATGGCTGCGGCGCGCTATACTACCCCGTCAAGTGACTCTGACGTCACGAAAACAGCGCGAAACTTGCTGTCGCTACAGTGCCTAGAATATAAGTATATTCTACGCACTGTACTTTCGCGCACCTTTAGTTCCTGTCGCCCGCCACGCGCCTTCAAAGCGGTGGTCGCCCTGCCGCTCCGAACTAGAGTGTACTCTACTCCGAACGTGTTTTTCCTCGGGTTTTTTGTCTTTCCGTGGGAATCTGAGCTTCCTTCTCCGTGGAAATACCCTGCTGCTGCGCGTTTAAATGCAGCAGCAGGTCAGAGAAAGGGCGAGCATTTCCTCATTTCTCCCGAGGCGAACGGAATGTCGAGCGCCGGAGCAGTGGCTCCATTACATCGGTAGAAAGGATTTTGCCCCTTCTAAGCACGCCGTTCTTTGCGAGGTGAATCTTACAACTTTCCTTATGTGGGTGAAGCTGCATGGAGATCTTAATGCTCTTTGCATAGCCGGATTCTTCGTTCAGTTCAACACAGAGCACCTGTGTGCATATAGTGAGTCGCTGAACTTTTTTTGTCGACTCTTCGTGCCGTGACAAAGCTTTTTTTTTTTCGCATGTGCTTTAGTTTTCAAAGGTATGCAATTAATAAGTTAATGCCTGTAACTCCTACTTTGTAATTGTGTGTGTGTGGGGCCAATTGATTTTAAATAAACTAACATTTCTTCTTGGTTACGTTCTGTGAGCTTTTTAAGAACCACGATTATGAAACAAATTCTCGTGTATATTCTACGCTGCTTACATCATATCCGCTCAATACACCTCCCCGTTATGGACAGTGCAAATGGCGGCAGAGGCAAACAGCTCAGCCACTGCTCGGGTCTCATTTTTTCGAAGCAGTTCCGCTTGTACTTATCGAAGCGCATTTAAAAAATGTCACGGCCTTTTATTGGAAGCATACTTTCGTCATGCCAGTTTGACAAGAGATTATTTCCCATACAACGCTTCAAAAGGGCGAATAAACAAGCGCGTGCATTGATGCTAATGCAGCTGCAGCGAGCCACTGGAGCGGTCAGCATGCCGTGAGCACCGCGCCGGCCCGGGGAGGATTGAAATTCGAGCAGAATTGAGGAAGAAAGCGCGCGCGGAGAGAGTTTCGCTACTTGTCAAGATCAAGGTAGAGTGATAACGGGTCAAACTCATCAGCGCGGCCTAACTCCGGTGCTAGAGTTCGGGAACGGTAATGCGGGAAATGTGCGTGCGTAGAAACGCGCTGCATGAGCCCGCGCAAGCAAAGAACGTAAAGGAACGGTATTCACATGAGTACGCGGGCAATAAATAGCACCATGCTTGCAAGAATAAGAGTAACGAAAAAAGTAAATTTCTTGCGTAGTCAAGTGAAATCCTTACGTGCGTACATTGACCGCTTCTCTCACCACTACGCGCTTTTCACTCACGGTCAGTAGTGGTTTACAGCCATACGACAGTCTTTTATTCTCTACAATACTTTATTATGAGCCAAGCACAATGATAAGGTGTAAGGGAAACACGAGAAATAGAAGAGACGGCCCTAACGCCATAATATTGTTGGCTTATTTCGCTTCTGGACATAGCGTACACGAACAATCTTTGCTGTACGCTATCCATACAATACAAACTTTGCGTACAATGTGCCTTAAGGTTCATCGTGAGCGAAACTTGTTTCAAATTCAGAAATTCGCAATAAAAACAATTCCAGCTAATAGGTAAACAAACATAAAAAATAGGTAAACAAATAGGTAAACAAATATGTCTTTTTCTACATTGAAATGAATAGATAGCTACTACTTGCCTACCATATTACTCATTTCGTATGTAAAAGTTATAGCCTTCTTTTAATAATTCGCGAATCTTCTCCGAAATTACCAACATGTAACTTCTCATAATATCATAGCTATTGCTTTACATATGATTTTTAGTGTGATAGTAATTATATGGACGCTCCTAAGCGGATCTCTTCCGTCGGCGTCGCCATTGCCGTGAGGTTCCGTATGACGTCAACAGCGATGAAATCGTCGCCGCGCGCCGTATGCTGTATGTGCGAGTGAAATGGCGCGAGGGACGCGCGCTTTCACGGGGATCGAACGCACGGCGGAGAGCAAACGCGCGTTCTGCGCCGTGCTCCCTGAAGGGCTGCAGCATTAAGCGCTTCTTTCCTCCTTTACAGTCACCATATACATATATAGAGCAAATGCGACTTCTTCCGTCACGCGAAAGGCCACGGAGGGACGGGAGGGGAGGCGAGAAGGTGGTAAAGACTTCCGACGCTACTCGACGAGTGTCCTCTTCTGATCTCGTCGAAAACCTCTGAGCCGCCCCCAGAGGCACCGACAACAGTCACCAACGCCGCTCGAGTTCGGTGCGAACGCGGGCGAAACGCCGACGGCATCGACTACAGTTCTGCGCATTGCTGGTGCTGCTGCATGTCCAAGTTTACACTGCTGATAAAACTACTATCCTTACTCCGTATAGCTATCTACTAATTTGCTATCGCAATTGATGATTCGCCTTTAGGGTGAAACTGCGACAAATTTTTACGTAAACTAACAAGCATTCATGGCGCGTGACGATGTCTGTGCTTCCATTATATTGAGTGGAAAATCGTCTTGAAGATTACTGTCTTGGATGCACTACAAATATCGCTATTGATTCTACATATCCCTAAAATAGTTACCTTCAATAACAGTACAGCATGAAAAGTCATGTTCTGGTGATTAGTTGCCTCTTTCATTACGTAACTACAAGTACGTAATTATTGATCAGTAAGTATATTTCCTGTGTACGAACCAGCGAGCATACGCAATAAATATTCCTAAAGTTACTTACATATTAAAATTCGCTTAGTGTTCGCGCTCTTGCAAATACAGGAATTGGCGAAAGACGATTTGCACATCCGTAATGCACCACGTTCATTTTCTGACGTTCGCTCGTAATAATGAAATGAAGCATACGTACAAAATGTTGCACTGTTTTATTTTTCGCGTACCCTTTACCTACACGCCGTGGTAGCTTAGTGGCTTTGGTAGGTTGGACTGCTAAGCTAGAGGACGCGGGTTCGATTCCCGGCCACGGCGGCTTACATTTCGACGAAGGCGAAATTCATGAAACACCCGTGTACATAGATTGAGGTGCACGTTAAAGAACCCCAGGTGGTCAAAATTACCGGAGCCATCCACTACGGTGTATCTCATAGCCATATTGTGATTTTTGGATGTAAAACCCCAGAAATTACCATTGCTATTACTACCCTATACCTCTACTCTCAGTACTTCATGGTATATGGGTAAGTTCGACACGTTGAGATCGAGATTGGCATTAAACACGTTCTTATCATCACACCCACACCGTCAGAGGGATTTCTGGCAGAAGAATGCGGGTTTACACCACACGTCCTGTGGTTATGTTTAATCGTGACGTCAATGCAAGTATGTCAAGTTACTAATGCCGTGAGCCATCAGTCATCTTAATCATACATTTGCGCCTTTCCACTCTATACGTTGGTATACATACCAAGTGAAGGAGACGCCACAGTTACGCGGTTTGTATTTATTTTTGGTACCTTGGCCCCATGCACCGTCGGACACATTCCGGTTCCCAAGAGTCAGTTAAGGATTCCGCCTTCATAATGAAACAGCAGAGCGCGGGAGGCAATCTTGTGAAACAAATCGAATGGATGAAATAAAAGTTGTCGCAGTTTCACCTGAAAGGCGAAGCATCAATTGCGATAGCAACCTTGTAGAGAGCTATACGGAGTAGAGAGCTATACGGTGATATTAGCTTTATCAGCTGTATAAACTTGGACATGCAGCAGCATCGGCAACACGCAGAACTGTTGTCGACGCCATCGGCGTTTTGCCCGCGTTCGCTCAAAATGCGTGTGGCGTTGGTGACTGTTGCCGGAGCCTCTGATATAAATAGGCACTGCGTGCCGCAGCTAAACGTCGCCTCCCGACCCTCCCCCTCCCCCATGGCCTCTCGCGCGTCGGAAGAAGGCGCGTTTGCTCTACATACATGTTGATTGTAAAGGAGAACAGAGACGCCTACTTCTGCAGCCCTTAAGCGAGCACGGCGCAGAACGCGCGTTTGTTCTCCGCCGTGCGTTCACTCCCCGTGAAAGACGCGCCCCTCGCGCCCTTTCACTCGCACATACAGCGTTCGGAGCCGTGCTCCCTCAAGGGCTGCAGAAGATAGCGCCAACCTTTCCCTTTCCCTCAAGAACCACTTATCCGCGGCGACGATTTCTTCTCCAAATGACGTCATACGGAACCTCACGGCGACGGCGACGCCGACGGCAGAAATCTGCTTTTGAGTGTCCATATAATTGCTATCGCAATAAAATAAAGGCAACGATAGGGTGTAGAAGCGTTAGCATGAGCTAGCCATATCTGCTACGTTGTCCTGGTTATCATCGCCCATGTCCTGCTTATTTTCTTCTACAGCAAGTTCACGTTGCTCATTCCACGCATAACTAAATAAAGTAAGCGCGCGGAATACGTTACTCAAACAGCCGCGTAAACGCGGACCAAGCGAGCTAGAACGAAATAGCAAAAAATACCCGTAATCACAATCGGCAAACGCGTTCTCTGTGCGGTGAGTCAGTGCGGTATTACCGTGCGGTGAAGTTGTACTTAATATATCCCAAATTATCGCGATCTTGGCTAATATCAACCAAAATATCAGGCTCGTAGCAGAAGCCCGCCGCCTTGGCGCGTCTTCTGCAGTGGCGAAAGCCCACGGGTCCGGTACAGCAGCGCCGCGGCACGGGAGCTCGCCCTAAGGGCGAAGCAATGAATGCGATAGCAACACAGCAATGTCATATGAAGTAAGGTGAGCGGCTCTGGTAGCAATATGAATTGTAGTAAACATGAGCTGATTAAGTAAGCAGGTGTGCTGCGGCGTAAGTAGACCGACATGAAGAGGGGCTCGATGACCACGAGAAGGCGCGTGTGTAATGGTGGTGTTGATGAGAAGCGCTTCCCGTGGGCAGCGCGTGGGAAGGGACCACGGAGAAAGAATACAGGAGGCGCAACTCGGCTCCTTCCCGCGTCGTCATAATAGGCAGTTTTAGTTTAGCGTTTTTACGCTCCGCTTAGCTGCTGAGCGGAGCGGAAGCACGAATGCGCATGCACTCTCCGCTTATCCGCAAGCGGGCTAGCGGAGCGGGAATCACGGTCCGCTTACAAGCTGCCTAAGCGGAGCGGGGAGCGTTGCTGCCGTCTTTCGCTAGCGAGGATGGGCGATGCACGCGCCCTCTCTCGCGCGTGCATCGAAGCGCCTTGCATCGAGGCACCACTCGTGCGAGCGCGAATAACTTGTGTAATACACCTCCAACTGGTTATTTAAGGAAATAAATTGAACAGCACAGCTAACAAAAACGTCGCCAGCGCTTTGGCGTCAGAAAGGATTGGATTGGATTCGAAATGCAACCTCGCTGGCTATCACGTGGCGTTCAACAAGTCGACGCTTCATTTTCCACTCGATAAAATGGACCGCTAACGCATTACAAGCACCCGTCTAGATACTTAATGAACCAATAAGTTATATATATTCGTCTTACTTTGTAAAAGTGACAAAACGTTCTTTTTTATTTTGTTTCACTACGCTGAATTTGGCCAGAGGGCGCTGCAACTACGACAGGTCCGCTCCGCTACGCTACACGCATAACTAAAACGTGAAAATCACCCGCCGCTCCGCTGTGGCTTAGCGGGGCAACTCGGAGCGGAGCGGACCGTAAAGACGCTCAACTAAAACACTCTAATGTCACACAGGAGCACAGGACGTACCATGCGGCGGCGGACGTCGTGACAGCGCCCCCTACAGAACGCCGGACGCATAACGTATGGTCACGTGATGGTTTGTCGAAGCGATGCAGCGGATCCGTGGCGCGGCGAGCGCGCTCTTGCAACGCCTCCGTTGGCTCTTGTCATCTGCTCGCACGCGACGGCTTGATGCCAGTGCGCCGCCTTGGCTACTATCGCAGATCGTCTGATCTTTCAAGTTTCTTGGCCTTATTGCCACATAAATAGCATGTGATCCTAAATAATAATCTATAAAAAATATCCTACTAACACGGTCTACAGGTCTTCTATCCCCGGATTGCAAACCGCGCTGGAGCAAAACGTTTTGGGCGGTATCCGACAGTAGCAGACAACGCCGGGCGCCGTCGGAGACCGCGGCTACCGCGGCCACGCGCGCGCCGCTGCGACCACGAGGGAAGTAGTTCCTTCCGTCGCCGCAAGGGGCGCTGCGCCGACGTTCACCACCAGCGCGTCTCCTCCTCTCCCAGCGTGACATTATCACGACCAGTGCTCGCGCTGGCGCCGGCCCCGAGTTTCGCCTCCTGTTATTCTTTCTCCGTGGAAGGGACACACCTGTAGCGCTGCACTGCCGATCCGGGCAGCATTGCATGTGTAGCGTGCGTTGTAAAATGCGGCCCGACTATTACTAACTGAATGAAGAAGCGTGGTGTGAGCGCGCACAAACAAACATGAATAGATCACACTGAATGACTGCAGACAACGACTGTCAAAACGCTGGCAGCAAGCGCATACGCCGCAGCGGGCGAAGGTACGTGCGGTCTATCGCTTCAACGGAAACTGAGCGGCGAATGCACAGCGCATAGAAAGGTCAGAGCCGTGTGGAGATAAGAGACGGTGCGGGCGAGCGACGAGCGCGGTTGTTGGCGGAGTAGAAGTGTCCCCCCCCCCCGCTCCCTCCTCCCTCCGGCGCTGACTTCCCGCTTCCTTGCTTGCGCGTGGGAGATTGAGTGCGTTCGCTCTCCGTGATAGCGCGCGTCCCCGCACGTTTCCTCTCGGGCATACGGCGCGCGGCGAAGATTTTATCTATGCGGAACCTCACGGCGACGGCGACGCCGACGGCAGAAATCCGGTTGAAGTGTCCATATAATTGCTATGGCGATAAAACGTTATACGTATTCTTCACAGTGTGTAGACTGAACTCAGCACCACACCAAGTGGACATGGGATATTAAAGGACACGTTAAGTGTTAAATACCGTGCATATGGCGAAGATCTAAAGGAGTACGGAAATTATATTTTCGACTATTAATTTTCTGTCTTTTTTTCTTTTATGTGTTTAATGAACGACCTGTAAACCTTAGAAAAAATAGAGACAAGCCTCAGAGTGCCTTTAATAATTTATCACAATAGCTTTTCTATAGCCAGTTTCTGTTTCATTTCCCAGGAGGATATGAGTCTATGTGGGGCAGGACATTGGCGATGTTCTGACTACACTTTAGCTTTGACACTCGCTCCGGCTCGTTCGGTCGTCAGCTATGCTGCTACTTCGGCCGTCATAAGCGAGTAGCAGCGTGCGAAGCGACGACGGAGTGTCAAAACGTCGCAATGCCTTGCTCCCACGTGACCGCATACTCTGTCGTGAAGTCAAGACACACTATATGGAAATACTTCCTAGGAAACGAAACTGACGCTGGCTGTATAGAAAAGCTGTTATAATACATTATTTACGCCACTCTGAGGCTTGTCACTATTCTTTCTCGGCTCTAGAGGCCCAGTACCTTCATATAACGAGAAAAAAATAGTGGTGGAAAATATCATGTCAGCACCCCTTTAACGCATTTTGTTTTTGGTTTGCAGGTTTGCAGATAATTACTAAACCCTAGTTTTTTCCTTATTTGTATGCGTTATACCAGGTTAGTATAGAGTAGGTTTCCCTGCTGT